>NW_015113163.1:0-147773 GCF_001443285.1 Poecilia latipinna | reverse complement strand
TCTAAATGGATGGATGAATCTAAATGGATGGATGAATCTAAATGGATGGATGGTATAGATGTTATGATGGGGACTACAGTTGGTAAGTGTTTTTCCGTTCTCTGGTTTTCCGACCCTGATCTGGAATAACGACCAAACTCCTCTCCCTTCAGGAATCCCTGAAAGCTGCAGCAACCACCACTAATTCCAAGAGCAAACAAAACCTGCCCATCCCGAGTGTTTCTGGGTCCAGTTAGACGCTAAGGAGCCAGTCCAAATGACGGCTAACGCCCTGCCAGAGCAGCTGGCAGAACCGCCGCGCTCCGCCAGAACATGGCGGCAGCTGGGGAATTGTCCAACCGCTCCAAATGTGCCACTAACCTCAGTCCATCCAGGGAAAACAAAGTCAGTAAAGGAGACACCTAGCAGTGGACAGAAACCGCCGTGTTCACATGACCCGCCCTGTGACAGCATCTACTGACACTCTGACACTAACTGGAGTTCTGACTCAGCAGGACGGATCAGGGTTCTGGTCCAACTCGTCTTTTTAACGCGTTAAAGCAACAACTTTATGGATTTGGAGAGGATACACATTCAAACAGCTTTAATGTAAAATTATATCCATTATGGTTTAACAGAAACCTTCCCACTCGTTATTTTCTGGGAGGAGTTTCAGACATGCATCATCTCGAGTTGCTAACTTCCCCACTCCACCCTGCACAAGTTTCCTCCGACGGTGACGACATTTTCACAGACTTCCTGTCAGATTCCACATTCTGGATACATCAGGTCAAAGTAGAGCCGAGCCATCAGGCCGACAAATTACTTTTTTCATAAGAAAGCCAATTTACAATTTTAATTGATTGTTTTTTTTTTTTTGCTTCCTTTACTAAAAAAGAAATTAGAAATGACAAGAAATATTATTGAAAGGTGGCTTTTATTCCAATAATCTATTCTGTGAGCTATAAGACGGAGTACTAAGGCTGGACTATTTGTGGAACTACAAGGATATAGAAGAACTTTTTAAAATTACAATGGATGGATGGATGGATGGATGGATGGATGGATGGATGGATGGGTGGGTGGATGGATGGATGGATGGATGGATGGATGGGTGGGTGGATGGATGGATGGATGGATGGATGGACAAACAGATGGACAGACATAGAGATTAATTTTTAATCCATTATTCAAAGACTAACTCCAATATTTTTCCGTATTTTCGTCTTATTTTCCCTGGATTAAATGAAAATCTATCCCATGATGCCCCAGTTTGATCCCTGGTGTGTTGCATGCAGTAACACACCTGAAGCACGGCAGCACTGACACGACTGTTTACTAATTCAAACCACAATGCGTGCTAACAAGCTAACAACCCACTGCAATCTGAACAAGCTTCCAGATTATCATCCAGAATTAGGTTAAACAAACTTCACTCGTTGCAATTCAGGACACCAGTTAAGCAAACGCTGCACCAATTAAGCCTCTGCTGCACAAACAGCTTTTCATTGTAAACACATATTCTGTCCCAACATCCTTCAGCTGCCAGTCATCAATTAGAGCAAACAGACCGATTGTTTTGCAGGCGAGGGGCGAGTAAATTAGTGATTAGCAGACGGCGGTGGAAGTGGCGTTATTGTTGCAAAACAGACCGACTGTGCAGCTGCTGGTTTAATATGTACATAGAGAATTATTTTTAAATTTTTATCGCACAAGGCTTTTGAATCTCACAGATGAAACGGCATATTTTTCCCCCCTTGCTGCCTTGGGCCACATCCACGGTGCCCTAGATACTTTTGCCCGTTGCACTGAAGTAACTAGGAGGATTTTTTTCATCCCTGCGGATCGGGGCGCTCCGGTGGATTCTGCGGCGGTTTCCTGGGATCGGGAGCGTCACAGCGGATCAACGGGCAACAGAACCCGACCTCAGGCGGCGTCAAGCTTTTCAAAGGCAGCGCACTCTGACAGTGATTATTAATTTAAAAGAAATTAGAGGCTTGTGCTCATGTGTCACGGCTATTTTGGGAGAGATTCACTAAAAATTAAAGGTTTTACAGGAATGAATTAGTGAAGAACCTCGAGATGTCAAATATTCTCACTTTACTTAAAACAAACTGTCCTGGAAATAATTTCATCAAGCAGAAAAGTAACAAAAAACATCCAACAAATATCTGATTGCTTTCCCATATAGGCAGATGTAAAGAAGCAGTTTTAATACATCAGCGTTAAATTTTTAATTCACTAAGCAGAAGTACATCAAAACTTTATGTTTTTATTGGGATTTATGTAATAAATCAACACAAATATGTTAAAAGTTAAGCAACAAATTTACTTATAATTCTTACTTAAATTTTAAGTTACTTACTACGTTACTAACTTAAGTAACAGTTATTTTAAATTTATAAGTAAAAAAAATGTTACAAATATTTGTAAGTAAAATTTGTTTCTTTAACTTAAAGCTATGAACTTAAAGCAGTAAGCTAGCTAAGTTAGTACTTAGCATTAGCTGTTGATGCTAACACTGATGTTACCATGTTAGTGTCCTGTTAAAGTAACGTAAAGAAGCTTTAAGTACTTTGTAAGTTAAAAAAAATGTTTTACTGAGCAAATTTAAGTAAATGCCCCATTTGCATGCAGAGTCCCACAGCATGATGCTACCACCATCTTGTCTCACCAGGGTAAGGAAAATAGCTCCACTGAGTTTTATTAAGAAAAAAATACATTTAAGTTTGTAATTGTAACATTCCTTCCAAAAAAAAAAAAAAGCTTCCCCATGTCATGATTCTTTCACCACCATGTCTTAACATTGTTCCTGATTATATTTTATTTCTTTGTTTATTTTTGAGACAGTATTTTATTTATGGATAAATTAAGACAATAACTAATCATTTTACTTTATGAAATTAATGCACTAATTTATGTTGCTCTATTACAAAGACGGTGATGCTTACTTTTAGCATAATGCTTCACAGTGAGGGTGCAGCATTGATGGTTCTGAATGTATATTTGGGTTTTGAAGGCACTTAGTTGCTGTGTAATCTCCACTATTACTCACTACTTTGGTTGATCTGAGTCATAAAATCTCCATAAAACATATTAAAGTTTGTGCTTGTAACACGACAAAAAGCAAAAAAACGTTCCAGAGGAAAGAATCCTTTTACACGGCGGTGAATATTTCATGCTCTGCTTTCATATCTGGCAGTAAAGTGACAGCGCCGACTGCTCACTACATCAAAATACCTGCTAAATATGCTCACATTTAGCAGCACTTTGCTGTAAAAGTGTCTGCCACGTTCTGACAGTGGGAAACTGATGCTTTGTAATACGAACGAAACGTGTGAGAAAGTGATGAATATGTTATGTAAATCAAGACAAGGTGTTTCCACCACAGCTTTGAACAGATACAGCCGTTTTGAGGAAGGTGTGACGTCCCACTGTACGCCCTGAGGTTGCCCAACTTCAGGTTTGCGGTTGTACCGGCGTTTCAAGAGGTTGTGACATAAGAGGATACCTTGGGGCCTGATGTGTGTGTTGGTGGGGAAGGAGGTTTGGTTTGGGCTGCTTTTCTTATGCAACTCCACCACAAATACAAAACAACTGGATTCCACATTTCAGAGGTCCAGGATGACTGTATTTTAGATTAATGTGTGGGATTTTTTTACATTTAATAAGCTGAATTTCACCAACTAATTTGTTAAAAAGTGGATTTTATAATGAACATTTTGAGACAAAGTTCAGCAAGAAACCAGTATCCACTCATGCACTGACCTAATTTGATTGATAACTGATATTATTGATTGACTGATGAATATATATTGGAATAGCAGCATTTCAAATGTGCAGTATATGGTGGAATGATGCACATGTTAGAATATAAACACTTTGCTATGGATTTAAAAAACAATGTTGGGCCGGCATGTTAATATATTGTTGATGCTAATGCTAATGTTGGCATGCTAGTGTATTCCTGTTGGAGCTAATGTTAATGCTAGAGTTGATGTAGAGCTGATGATGCTAACACTAATGCTACCATGATGTTAATGTTGCGGCATTATGCTAATGGTAATGTTGGCATGTTATGTTGTCCTGTTGGTGCTAAGGCGAATGCTGAAATGTCAGCATTCTGCCGATGTCTCTATCGCTAATGTTAACATGCTAGTGCAGTCCTGTTGATGCTAACACTAATGTTGACCTGTCAGTGTTGTTCTGTTGGTGTTATTGCTAATGTTAGTGTGTTAATGTAGTGCTGTTGATGCTAAGGTTAATGTTGTGGTACTAATGCTAATGTGACCATGTTAGCATTCTGCTGCTGATGCTAATGCTAATATTGGTATGATGATTTAAGGCACTTTCATACCAGAAAACGTCCAGAGAGCTAAGTTCAACTTCGTAGACAAAAGTAAACCGAATCTATATTTACTAGAGATGAAAAAAGATGGAGAGATAGATTTCAATATGACTTGTGGGTTATAAAGATGCCAAACAAGGATTCTAATTCGTACGTCACTTCCTCCTTTGGCTTTCTGGGTCGTCCGTTTGTTTTTCCACTGTAAGCGAATCTCATCAGCGTTTCCTTGGAAATGAACCAGGTTTTCAGGCAGACCACAGTTCACTTGGTTGATCCACTCCAGAGTTCAACTGAGATTTTGTACGAGGCCAAACAAAGCGGACCAACTGAGCAAACAAACTCTGAGCTGTTGAAAGTGGACCAAGCTGCTCTGCTGTGAACAGGTCCTTTAAAAATAAGCACTAAAGCCATCTGTAATCGTTAATATACCAGCCTCATTCAAAAGTGAATTTGTTTGCAAATAAATGCAAGAATTTATTTTTCCTCGTCGTGTTTCCCTGTGCCTGCATGACAAGGCGGAGGAATCCCTGTCAGTGGGAATGTGGCGCTCCAGCAAATGACTTGGCCTAATCAGAGCGATGCCGTTGAAGGCTGGCACTCAGAGTTTGGAGCGAAGGCAGAAAAGGTCAGCGGGGACGGATCTGAGCGTCTTTGACGGCTGACTAAAACATTGCTCAGAGTGTGGTGTCATCATCGGTGTAACTATCATTCCCCTCCTCTGCTGCAACAAGCACGGCAGCAGAGGAAGTCGGGTAGTGACTAAGAGCATGGAGAGTGGACTCGTTATCTCTGGCAAAAGATTCTTGGAGCCACGCATGAATTAGTGCATTAAACCTGAGCACCTTCAGCGCTGCAAGTCACACAGAAAGATGGGATTGCACACCAAAGCATGTAACCTACATAATCTAGGTTGTTAAGCTTGTACCTTTATCAGTGCAGTGAAATCTTTTGCTCTCGCTCCAGATGCTGACGCTATTATCTGCAAAACGTGACACGATCTTCTGGGTGCGTGTTAAAGGCGCAGTGGAGAGTGGACTAACGCGGCGTAATGGGCTCGGACACTTGTCAAGTCGCCTTTTGCTCACACCGCCAACCGCTCTTTGCCAAATGACCCGCAGTTTGGTTCGGGTTTTTTTTCCCCCCTCGCTTTCTTTAATGCAACACTTTAAAACGGACTTTCTGCATTTGAGGATGCCGGAGCTGAAAGGTGCGACAGAGCCAGGTAGCTGCAACGCCTCCCTCGGCGAGGTGTGAGCTTTGACGGAGCTGACGCCGGTGCGCGAGAGAGGTCAACACCTCTGCTGCAGACTTGTCAAATTAGGGAGTTTGCACTAGTTTGCTGCTAAGAGGCACTAATTAGCGACACTAACATGCATGCAGACGACAGGAGAACACACGTCAGGGTGCAACCTCTGTAACAAACCACAGATTATTTGGTCAAGCTGTTCCCTTTAGGGAGCTGCACTTAAAGCCAGTTGTTAGCTTTCATTTCACCTGCTTATAATAAGATGTTCCGCCCAGAAGGTATTTGCTCTCTCCGTTCAGCGCGTGTCGTCACAGTTCAGTTTTCCATATTTTGCAAACAGCCAGGAGAAAAGTATTAATTATCCTTGTACAATTTAATGCACCAAGTGATTTAACCTTTCAGGTTTCCGTTAAACACCGGCATAACAAGGCGTATCCGTGGCAGCGGACGTGATTTATGACGGGAATACCTAATTCTTGTTTTTAAATAGGTTGGACGGGCAATCTGCATACATCTAAATCCCCCCGCCTCCCTTCTTTTCTCTTGTCTCGAGGCTCTTGTTTAATATTCAAGAAAGATTTTTTTTTTTTTTTTGTCCACATACATTTTGGTCTGTGTCACCTCAGATTAAATTATTACCGTTTTGCAGCCTTTGCGGTTCAAGCCCGGGGCCCTTATTTACTAGAATCAATGAAACAGTAATGAAAATCCATTTTTCATAGTATCAGCCCCTGCTGTCTTTTATTTAGTTAGCTGTGTCTAAGCAAGCAATTCATTTTGTGTAAATGCCACCCTGAGAAACAGGCGTTGGCGCTGAAGGAGTTAACCCCGAGAAATTAAGTCGCCTCTGCTCGGCCGATTTGATCAGGCAAAACGGGAGGAGCACACCTGGACCATATATCAACCGTTTTTAAATTAACTAATGGGTAAAGCAGAGCATGCAAGGTTAACAAGCTGAGTCAGGGGAGGATGTGGTGTTTGTTATGTTTAAAAAGGAATGATTTATTATGCTAAACAGTAATACGCCCTGTGGGTGGTGCTACGAGGCCTTCAGGGGTCACAGCATATCACACACTCCCATATTTTGCATATTGAAACATCTCCATCTCAAGAGCGAGCGCGGGCGGGCGGCGGCGGCCCAACGTATGCAGATTGGTTTGTTTGTTGGCTTTAGTCGGGGTCGTGCATGTAGCAGCGATAATCAAACAACAGAGCAGCAGTTTGGGGAACGCAACAGCTGATAAAGACCTGAGTGAGGCTTTCTGCCACAAATTCAACCCTAAAAAACACAAATTTAGAAAAGACTTTGACTTGAAATCCTGCCACGCAAGATTACACAAACAGCTAACATTGAATTTTCACGGAGTCCAGTAGGGGAGTTTGGTGTTCCCTTGCAATTAGCAAACACAGCCTGGTCTATACAGTCACAAATATACATTTCAAACATATGCACATTTAAAGAGCCCAAGTGAAACTGTGCATGTTTATGTGTGGTAGAGATGGAACTGCACATGAAAACGGCCCTTTATTAACAATTCAGACTACCAACACAAAAAGGACACAATCAAAACTGTCAGGCGACTTTATTACTTATAAATAGTCCAAATAATTTGGGTTTGTTTTTTCTTTCTTTCCTTCTTTCGGAAAGTTTCTGTTTGAATGGAAAGAGATGGAAAGCCCATGTTTATCCTGTTGTGCTTGGTTTGTGGTGCATTTCTATCCTAAATAAAAAGATATAAAACTTCAGATATCTCACAAACGAGATATTAACATATATGCAAAATCCTTATGAAAACCCTGTATTATAGCAGAAAGTAAAAAAGACTTACAGTATTCAATTATGCCTCATTGTGAGGAAACGCAAAAGAAAATAAAATCCTCCATGTCCTGTAAGGAGCTCCATAAATTAAAATTTCTGGTGCAAAAAGTATCGCACAATTTAGATTTGTAAATATATATGCATATTTTTGTAGCTGATGCTCACCAGCCTGTGCGTAACTGTAACTGTGCTTCCATAACCAGACATGGCGGTGAAGGCCGACCCTCCCTCCTCTCTCCTTCTCTGTCACCTGGAGAAATAAAACTTAACAACTGAATAAAAATGCATGTGGAGATTTGGTGAAAATGAGGTGCCTGTGAAATAATCCATCAGCCCTTCCTGCCTCCAATAATGCCGTGATGTGAGGGGCGGGAGGGTTAGACGTTCCTGATGTGGCATGTGACCTTTTATAAAGGCGCTCGCCGAGAGTTGATTAAAGACGTATTAAATTTGTTTAAATAAACCTCCTTGTAATGGCACATCATTTGTAAGAAGCTATTAGGGAAACGTGGTGGGAACGGCCCTGATTTGCATAAAAATCTCCCCCGACGGTTTAAATTGAGGAGCAGGAGTGACACTTCTGCCCCACCTTTCCAGTCTGGCAGCCCCCTCCCACAAAGCACCTTGATGCTCTGAAACAGATTCAAATCACGGCGTTGAAGGAGGGCTGGAGGCGGAGCCGGTGTCAGGAAAACCTGGATGCTTGGCAGGAAACGACTTCACACAAAAAAATGAAAAGAAAAATCTAGACGGCCCCTCCTTCAGGTTATTAAACCGTTAGAAAAGACAAGCATGCCGCCTCATTGTGTGGACGCTCCTAATAAATGAACTTATATAAACTGCAGTTACACAAATATTTAGGTTTTTTAGTAACAAAGGAAAATGTATTTCTGTAAATTTAGATAATACCCACAAAAATTAAATCAACCAATCATCCTGTTTCCCCAGACGTGTCAAAGTAGAGAAAATGTAAACATTTTTTCACATTTTAGGAATTTTAACACCACTAAATTTATGTCTAATTAAAATCAATAATGGTCTAAATTAAACTTTATTCTGTTTCTGTAGTATTTATTGCTACTAAAGAAGAATGAATATTACAACTTTTATTCAAAAATAAGTCTTTTTGGGGTGTTTAATCTTGTCTTTTAAACATATTTTGAGAAAATGTGACGCAATACAACTGTCTAAGAAGGAGCAAATCCAGAAACTTAGCATAGATTTTAGATTTTGACACAATTTGTAAACTATCTGACTTAAAAGCTGTTTGTCAGTTGTAAGCTTATGCTAATCTGCTAACAGTGGAGCAAATGTTTTATTTAGTGCTTTTGGTAACTTTGAGAACGATTAGCACACTTAGCTTCAATTAAATAAATACAAAAGCACTATTAATCTTTTAGTTGAAAAAAGTTGTGGTTATGAACTGGTTTAGCTCAAGAGGGTTAGTGGAACTAAAAAATTAGCACTTTAGCATTAGCAAAACTGAGAAATGTAGCATTAGTGTTAGTGGAATAAATTTAGCACTTTAGTGTCAGTAAAACTAATACATTTAGCATTAGTGAAACTAATGCTAAAGTGCTTTAGGGTTAGCGGAACTAGCTTCTTAGTTAGCAGTATCCTCCACTTATATAAATGTACATTAAATTGCCTAATAAATCTATTTAATTTTAATTCTAAATCAAAGTGTTTTAGAAAAACGAGTTCAGTGGAGAGTCTTTAAACTGGTTAATCTGAATGAATTTGGATGGGAAATTAATCATTTCCAGCAACACAGAACCAAAGCTGGTCAATCATAGAAAAAGATCAATATGTTTAAAGTACGGTGAAGGATCTGTGAGGCTGTGGGAGTGTTTCTTTTCCAAGGCCACTTTTCATCACCACTTTAAAAGTAAATCTGCCAGAAAAGCAAACTTTGTTACGACCACAGAAGACTGAATCCGCACAGAACCGGTTCACCAAACACTAGATCAACTTTCTTTCAAAGAATAAAAAGTGGTTTAATTGGATTCTTATCAAACTTTACCCAATGAAGGCAGTAAATCTTTTCAAAGAATTGTCTTTTTTGCCTTTTAAAAGTGATGTCACCTCTAAAGTAAAGCTTTTAACTTCGTTTCCATCCACTCTGCCTGTTTCCCGCTGGCAACTTTCTGTGTTTATGGGGGGCTTCTCACTTTTGACTTGTTCTCATTTGGCCCAGGAGGGACTGGAGACCAGTCAGAAGTGGAGCAGGGAGAGAGGAGAAGTGCTGTCAGCCCCCCTGGAGAGGCGTTCAAGGCCCGGGCCAAGCTGGAGTTGTTTCAGGAAGGATGGAGGGCTGTTCAGCAGAGCGTGAGGTCGAGGCTGAAGTTGCTGACAGGCAAACAGCTCGGAGAGGAAAGTTGAGATAATTAAACAAAAAGTCTATTCGGGGAGATAGAATGCCTCATTGATCAACTTAAGAAATGAAAACAGGCGATGATACAGCTAATGTGCTGACTCTGGAGCTACCAGGTTTAGCTGCATGCTAACGGTTCTGATAAGGCTCGCCGCGTCTTGAGGGTCAGGAGGTTTGATGACGGCGCTAATCAGATTTGCAGGATTGTGATTCCGGTCAGATTGTGTTGACAGTCTGAGCCTGGAGGATAAATTCACAGAGCACGGCCCCGCGGACGTCAAAGAAACCAGCAGCCGTGTTCTCGTTTGCAGTCCTGACCAAGGATGTTTGTGGGCATCCTTCAGGCTTGAGATGTTTGCTTCCATCACTGGAGGCAACTGGAAAACCAATTACTGATGATGAACGAGCAACGAGGACGCTCAAGCTGGACTTCATCCCAGACTGAACTTTAACTGCAACACGTTTACGATCAAACCAGAGCGATTCTGCTCAGAACTTCAGATTAAGTTCTGCTGTGATCTAAAGTGTCCGGTCAGAGTAAAAAGGGCCGAATGGCGTTTTGGAAGCGGTTTCAGCGCCGACCTATTGAGAGAGGAACAGGAAGGCCAGCAAGGTGCAGGCAGAAGTTTACAGTTTCTGCCGTTTTATTTAATTTAAAACTCAGACAGAAGCTAAAATAACACTCCAACATCTGCAGTGTCATTTATTCCAACACTTCGAGGATGTTATTTTTGAAAACCTCCTTCTGAATTCAATTTTTTTCTCCCTTCTTCAGGTAAATTTGGCTCACAGTTAAAGACAGGAAGCACCTTTCTGTTCAGAAACTGCTCCGTTTCCAGCCGCCAACATGTCTCTGCTCACATGCAGGATGTCGTTGCATAACGCAGGTTTGTGCAAGTCGAAAATATGACACAATGTAAAGAAATATTACATTACTGAAGCCACATAAAGTGTGCAGACTCCACACCTTTCAACAGAGATATGCTGCTACCATCTGGTTGAAGGAGGACGGAGCACAAACAAACCCAAAACAAATGTTTTATTCACAAGTGATGGAATGAGATGAAATTTAAGTTCATCAGAGTTGTAAACTAAAACTCCTCTTAGGTATTATCAAGCACATTACATGTAGTTTTCAAAGCATTTTAATGCTTTCGATGATTCTGCTGTTTTGCTAAAAACCTGATAAAACTACCTTGATATAGTTCATTTAAAAATTAAAATAAAACAACAATCAGTTTTTATTCTCCTGCAATCTGGATTAAACTTTGAACTGCCTTGTTGCTAAAACTGTGTTGTACAATCAAATCCTAATTTTCGATTTTGAAATAATTATTACTGATTAATTTATGACTACCGTAATGGAAATTATAAATTACTGATTGTCTTTCTCACTCATCCTCCAGTTCCCACTCATAATAATAAAAAAAAAACATGCCTGTATGTGCAATTTGGAGCAGTGTGCGCTCGGATCTGGTCTGGATTGTTTCAGTTCAAACTTCCTTGATGTTTAGAGAAGCATTCCCATAAAAGATTGGTGTGAAACTCATTTTCGTTTTGGATCAAATAAACATCAGGAATGCTCTTAAAGGGCCGGACGCGCCAGAATGAACTGATAAAAGCTGTTCACAAACTGTAAAAATATCAATGAATTCTTAAAATGAAATAATATTGAACATCTTTTCAGTCCTGCAGGATTCCCTGATTCTTTGTGTGATTTTCTACAATAAAAATCAAAGTGTTTGTGGTAATAATTTTAAATATTTGCTTATTTATGACGGTAAATTTGACTTTTTATTACTCGCTGTTTAGATCACAGACTATAATCTGACATCAATTAGGGTTGAGGCAGCTGTTTAGGACAACTAAGAAAGTTTCTGTCAATTTTTGAGAAAAATTTGCAAAAAAAAAATCCCAATTATGTAATTATGTAGTGTAAAAAAAGTGAGGGATTTGTTGATTTTCCGTGAATTTCCACGATAATTCTAAAGAAACTGGAGGGACTGACTGATATAATTAGGCAGTAAACAGACAAAAACTGCATTGATTTGATTGATAACATAATATTTAAACACACTAAGTGTTTAGTCTAGAATTTAGACTAACATAAAAATTTAATTCGTTCTTTCTTGTGTAAATTCCCAATGAAATATGATTAAGTTTGAGGTTTAACAGGAAAATATGTGAAAAATGTTTAGCAAAGGACTTAATAATTTGATTTTCAAAGCGAACATTTATTAAATACCTTTTCTCTGTTGCACTTAATGTCACTTCAGGGGCTACAGCGGGTTACTTTATACTTAATTCCTCTCAAAAAGCTGCTTTACTTCCTCCGCACTTCCCCGCTGCTGCTAAATAAACACTCTCATTCACACATCGGCTTATAGTAAAACCAAATACATTCATGCCTTTTCCGTGCAACGCTGCAGAGAGCGCCATCCTGCCTGGGAGGAGAGCAGCTCTGAGATCAGATACTGTAGGGGCGTCACACAGGAGAACCCCCCTGAGGCCCCGCAGCTCTTTATCCACAGTAAATCATCAGTGAGACGCCGCCTCGCTCAAACCACGCACCTGGCACCGCAGCTGAGGAAGACGAGCGCTCTGAGGTGAGCACTTAACGCGCAGCCAGGAAGGGATTGCAGAGGCCAGATAAAGATACTGGGATAACAAGAGAGAGGAGGGATGGCGTTATGCAACACGCTTCACTGCCGCCTCTGAGCAGGAAGGGAGGAGGCTTTTGTGTTTGCAGGTAAGCAGAGAAATTCAAGTCGAATTTGTTAGAAAGGCCGTCTGAGAAAATTGATATCGCAAGAACGACACGATTCGGTGCGTTTCAGCTCCAGGTAATGAGATTTCCCAACAAATATACCATCATGGAAACAAACTCCTCACAGACAGACATCAAAACAAACGGTGAATTACGGCGCGGCACTCTCAGCCTTGTTCTCAGAGCATGGCCCTGAGCTACCGATTTTTTAAAACTGTGCCACCGTTAATTTATGCCTTGGATCTGAACTAATTCTTTGGCAACTGCGAAGCCGGGGAATATTAACGCCGCGCATTTCCTTGTCGATGATAATGCCGCGCTCTTAATTTGAGATGTGCGGTGTAGTCGAACATGAAATGGAAATTTGCCCCAAACTATGTATTTGTCAGCGAACGTCGGATGTGGAATGAGGTTACATGCATCCTCTGCTACCCACACTCTGAGGAGCTGAGAGGAAGAGGTGTATTTTATCCCTCACATGTGCAAAGAAAGCTTCAACTTATGGCCCTGCTTCTGAATATATTACACATTTTTCCATCAGGCTGGTTTTATAATGTGTTTGCATAGATTATGTCTGTGCAAAGACAAAATAAACCAGTGTCTGTTTATTGGAAACGCATCCCAGAGATATGTTTCATGGACACAAAATGGTGGGTATGAACCTCAGGGCTGGTGGTGACCACCGGGTCTCTGTAGGGGGAAGATCTGGGGAATTTCTTGATACAGATGATCAACAACTGTTTCCTCGTAGCATCACTTTGAGCGTCTTACCAGTCTTACCATTCACCGTTGAAGCATCTGCTACAGCTGGAAACTAGAGATCAGGCCCGAAATTTGACCTGGACCTTCAGAGACACATAAACACAGTTACAAAGTCGGCCTTCTGTCACCTGAAGAACATTTCCAGGATTAGAGGAAGATCTACAGAAACTCATCTATGAATTTATATTTAGTCACATTGATTTCTGCAGCTGATCCAGAACGCTGCTGCTGCTGGCGTTCTGACTAAAACCAGGAAGACGGAGCAGATTATTCCAGTCCTAAAGTCCTTCCACTGAAAGAAAAGACTTTAAAATACTGTTGGTATTTTATAAATCACTGATCTGCTGGTGTTGTACCAACCTTCCTTCTGTGTTCCCAGAACCAGAACCAAACAGAGAGAAGCAGCATTCAGCTTCTAAGCACCACAAGTCTGGAATAAACTTCCATAAAACTGCAAAACAGCCGAAATACTGAGTTCCTTTAAATCTAGACTGAATCGAGTTGCTTTTGATTCATATTCAATGATAAATTTAACAAAAACACTTGACGAAACGTAATATTTAATTTGTTCATGGTGACTTTGTATTTTTTTAGTTTTTGTGATGTAATGTCTTGTTGCTGAAATGTGATATTCAAATAAAATTTGATTTGATTCATCAGGCGAAGACATCCTGAGCAGTCAGAAACATTGTAATGTTTTCATATCAAAGATCTCATCACAGCGCTGACAGTTGAACTTTTTTTTATCAAGCAAAAACCAGAAGAAGGAGAAGAGAAGAAATAGATTTTTCTACAGAGGAAGAGAAAAACCCGATCGGTGCTTTTTTAATAAAGCGACTCAGACGGCAATGAGGAAAATCTGGATTCATCAGAAAGTTAAAAACTAACAAGGCAACAACATGTTTTCCTCAATCTTTGCAGCTACAATATATATCATGAAATAGATACGGCTGAAAACACACAGAGAGAAGCGACTAGGATGGATTTAACTTCATCGGATAAATGTTAAGGCTTTCCAAATCCATTTTTCTGGTTCCGAACTGACCAAGCTCTGCACTGGTGGCAGCATGAATCTTCCTCTCATCCTAAAGCTTCTGATGTTCTTCCAGCTGTTATATTCTCCTGACAATGACGCCATTTTGGCCGCCTGCCTTTCTCTGTAGGTAAGCATTGCTAACACAAGAAGACACGCATCTAAATGTTTCTGCACATTTATTCTAAGAACATTGTTTGCTAAAACTTTAAGGCACTACCGTACAACTTTCAGTTTGTTTTAATCACCTGAAACTAACATGAACTGAGTGGGAAAGATTAGAAAACACTAATCCTCCTTTTTTGGGAACAAGTCATTGTCAGACCTTCCACGGTGCGCGTCTGGGTTTTGCATTCCTTCAGCTTCCAAACAAACAAAACCGTAATGAAGCACAGCAAGCGTTGCAGAAATGTAAATGAGAGCGAGCCAAGTGAAAGCCCCGTAACTCTGGATGACAGCGGCAGCCACCCACTGCCGGATGGAGGAAGGAAGGAAACGCTCCGGGAATCTCGAAACACTTCCAAATATTCCAGCCAGGTGAGAGGAAGTGAGCTCTTTACGTTTCGGGCCGACGCGTAAGCCTAATGGATACAAACTGTCATCGAGCGACTCTCCAGGCCACGCTGGTGGCAGTGCCACCCAGGGAGCCGCAGAGCGTCGGGTTTCCTGCCTCTGCTGTCCTGCTGGGTACGAGCTCGGTTTACATCAGGCTAAATGAGCAGGAAGTGATGCGTTTATGCTGTGTAAACCTCCGCCGAGCGAACATAAAGTTTACCTGCTGAATGTAAACCCCTCATACTTACATCCTCTGCTCTTGTTTTGGTTTGGTGATGAACTGCACCTCTGAATCCTCTGCAGTGACACGTTTATAAACCCATGTCTCATTTGTACAAATCAGGCTGGATGAAACCCATCCCTCACCTTTTCTGGCAGAAAGTATTTAAACTATTGAACTTCCTCACGTTTTGTCACAACTTTCTATTCATTTCACTGGGATTCCTCTAAGAAAATGCAGTGCAAACCAAGGATATTATAGTTATTTAAAATTAACAAAATGACAAAAAACTAAATGTACTTATTTCCATTAACTGACATAAATAAAAACAATAATTAATTGGGGGTAAAAAAATAACTGGAACAAAATTATAGATGCATCATTCATGTTTGTGTTTATGAATGTATTTATCAGCCTTTCAAACGACAGAAGTATATTATTTAACTAATAAAAACTAATAAAAACCAGCAAACACTTAAAAACTAAATAAAATTAACTGAATTAGATAAAAAACAAAAGTCAAAAACAAAACAAAACAAAAACTATACTGAAAAACACAAAAGTATTTTTAGTTTAGGGTTTTTCATTATAGTTTTTTTTTTCCTAAGCAGAACTTTCTCATTGTGAAACATGGAGGTGGCAGAATCATGCTTTGGGGAATTAAGTAGAAGATAATTGGAGGTAAATCCAGAACAATATGGAGAGAAAAATCAATGCATGTTTATATTCAGCAGTTTTGGCAATTTTTATTAAACTTTTGCTCATTTTTCCTTGTAAAATGAATAAATTCAATCAGATTGTTTGAACGGCATTCCTAAAAAACAACTTTTATCTTCTTAATTTACTTTAAGATCATTTATGTCTGGCCTTTAACTAGGACACTGAAAAACGCGATGATTCTCCCTCCACCTGGCTTCACTTCCTCAGTCTTCATTAGACACAGAGAGAATTATACGGGACTAAAAACAACGTCTGAATTTTAACTGATCAAATTTATGTGAGGTCGTCACATTAAATCATAACGTTTATTGTAATAAAGTGAAAAAACATGCACATTTTTGAAAGGAACTGCAAAAGCCGAGAGAAAAACGTCCCTGCTGCTGCAGGATTTAAGAAATTGGGTGAGGGCTCAGATTATGCATGGTTAAGTGATTAAATCGCTGAGGTACGGAGGAAAACGGGTCAACGTGCGCCCACAGAGTGCTCAGGGGAAGGCAGCAGATAAGAGTTTATCACACCCGTATAAGTAGATACCGTTAATCCTCCTTCTGCGACTGTTCTACATGAAATAAATCTGCGACTGACAAACTGGAAAGATACCGTTGTCTTAAAGGTGGAGGCGCACAGAGGTGTGTTGTCAGCAGATAACCGTGGAGATAATCAATTCCAGTTTCCTCTCAGGTTAGCTGGTAAATGTTCAGTCCTTAATAATTAATCCCACAGTCTTGCCAAAAGTAAGATTGATTATTCTATTAGAGGTGGGGATCAACAGTGACCTGACTGCAGCTCTATTTCACACACCGTTTGATTGGTGAAAATTACTACATGGCTTTATTTACCCTGTCAGGCATGGCGTTAGCCTGAAACTTACAATCCTGGGTTTGACTTATATAACTAACACTGGGGAAGAATGCTTTCTATAAACGGCTACGTTAGCTTCGAGTAAAACAGCTCAAAAATAGCACAAAGTCCACCGTAATATCTACACTACAGGTGCACTGTCAATACATTGTTTATTTTAGATCTTATTTAATATAAAAGTGAATTAATCCATACTAATTCAGCAGACGGGGCTGTTTTACTCCAGAATATATAAGGCGTACCGTCCTATTTTGATCAAATTAAAGACTTTTCAGTGAACCTTATACTCCAGAAAATACGGTAATTTACAAATCACAAAATTTTCACCTTGATTTGCTTGGCAGAATGAATTAATGTGTTTAATTATCTTAATTTACATTAAAGTTTCTCATATGTGTGGCACATTTAAGCTGTGCTTTCTGTGACATACAAAAATGATTTTGATGGAGGCAAAAGGAAATGAACCTGCTGGCTGGCTTTAAAAACAGAAAACAGGAATGTCACAGAACATATGATTAGTTTATTTTCTGGTAAAGAAGTGAATCCTGTGTCTGTGATCCACACAAAACCGTCATTAACTGCACAAATATTGGAAAAATTAACAACAAAAACCGCATGATGACTAATCCACCAGAGATTTTTAACTAAAAACATTGATTTAAAAAAATCAGTTTTGGCCATGTTATACATGCACAAAGAGTCAAATTATTCTAGTTTTAAAATATATATAAATAAAACCCAGGCCATAAAGATGAGTGCTGTTTGTAAGGAGTTATTAGCATGAAACGAGAAGCTGCGGTGATTTGAAACAGAGCAAAGCAAACAGCTTTAAAAGCAGAAGGAAGAAATGTGACAAAAGGTATTATTAGGGTCTGATATTGTTGAAAATTATTCTCACAATCTAGAAATAAATCAGCAAGACCAGGATTGATAAAGGAAGAATAAAAGCTAATTCACAAACCAGCTTTTTAATATTCTAAAAAGTGTAATATTTTCCAAACCGCCACTTTTAGCTTCTCAGGTTATTGTTTATTAATCTGAAATATTTTTAAAAAAATCCAGAATAAATCTGTAAGCAGAAAAACACTTTAGTCTACACACTTCCTAGCTTAATGATGGGATTATTCCATAAAGTACTAGATTATTACAGCAGTCAGCTGCTGCAGATTAAGTTGCTTTCAACCAAATTAGCATAAAAGGTTGGCAAACACTAATTCAGCTTCACATGGGTTACAGTAGGAATAGAGTTGTCTTCATTTCATGTGCAAAATATTCCCGAAGAAAACAGAAATGAGGGGTTTTCATTTTCTGTTACTAGAGTTTTAAGGAGATGAATTGATGTTTACATGTACCTTTATTCATGTTTTTTCTCAAAAGAACGACAACAAGCAGCATTAAAGCTGCAGCATCTAATAATAAAGACTCAATTTTCCTTCATGCCAGCAGTTCCTCCCCTCTTCCTTTCCTGCCTTGTTTCTGCAGGGAAGGAAGAAACATCCCAGGAATTGTCCTTTGACTCCTTAAAAACCTTTCCAAACCCTTCGGCGTCCTTCTGGAACTCACATCCACCCACCACACACACACACACACACACACACACACACACACACGCACACGCACACGCACGCACACACACGCAGGAAAAGCCACAGTGGTTGTAACCACTGGAGGCAAGAGATTCATAGAGGTGTACATTAACATAAATACCAAATCTGTTGGAGGAGAGAGAAGAGAGTGTGTAAAAGCGATGACACAGGAGGAGAACAATGTGTTTATTGTGAGCAGACAGAGGAAGAAGAGCAGAGTGCAGCTCCATCTACAGGTGGCTTCTGCATGTGCAGCTTCAGAATATCAAACCTTTTCATCCACTGCAGAAGCATCAGGTGAGCTGATCTCATTAAAACCACACATTTAATTGAATCGTTAAGGTAGACTGAATCGACGGTGCAGGATTCTTTATGAGCACATTTGCGCTACCTTTGCTTTAACATTATTATCAAAACCAACTTTTACTACAAATGAGGGGATTTGAATGTAAATCATGAATAAAGCAACTTATAGCCGCAATCTGTGGTGTTTTATGGGACGTTACTGTGTGGAGAGCATCTTTCAACTTTAGTTTTTAAAGATTTTCAGTTGGATTTAGGTTTTGGGGGCTTTGACTAGGCCATTCTAACAGCTTTGATTTAAACTGACGATGTTCAAAGTGGGGGTCGGGGGCCGTTTGGGGCCCCTGGACTGAGATTCAAGAATAAATTTCGACACTTTTAAATCAAAGTCTATGCAGAAAAATGCCAGAAGCGACACAAAGTGACCATCTTTCTGGCTTCCTTCTGTTGTCATGGTAACTAAGACCATTGACATGCTCTAAAAAATACCTTGGTGAACCAAAGTCGCTGTATTAAAACTTTACTAAATACAGGAAGTGTTTTCAAATGAAGCCACACAGAGATCCTGAGAACAGATGAAATATTTCTGAGTTTTCTTCAATTGAGTCCAAAATAACAAACAAACTGGATATATTTCATTGAACAAAGTAAAAAAAAAAAAAAAAACATTTGAAGTGTCCTACACAAAACTAAGATTATTTGTTTAGTTAAAGTAACTCATGCTTGGTTTTTTTATTGAAGGTATTGAAGGTAGGAAAACCGTTTTTTTGGGTACTTTTAGTTTTTAAAAATAATATTTTTTGGCCCATGTGATAAAAAGTTTGGACGTCTCTGATCTAAATCAACTCATTGCATCTCTGGCTGATTTTAGGGATAGAGTAACCCGATTTGTGGGGTTTAGTTTCTTATTGAAAAATATGTGTTATTTTCCTTCCACATCTGAGTTATGAAACATTAAGCGTTTTGCACAAAAAGGCTACCGAGGTATTGTTTTTACAACTGGGAGCAGCTGATTAGCATCTCAAAAGCTCAAATAACAGCTGAACTTTGACCCCAAATCCCAGAGGAGATGAACAGGAGGCTTCATGGACGCAGAGAATCCATCGCACAGCACCAGGATCAGATCCTGGACAGTATTTTTGAATTTATCTGAATTTTAAGAGGTTGAATTTTTTTTAATCTAATAGAAAATGGGGTTAATGTTTCCCATCACTCTAAATACTCTCTGCTTCCTATTGGTCCTTCACATGAAATCCCAATAAAATGCACTGCGGTTTGTTGATGCAATGTGATAAAACGTGAAGATCAAGAGCCATGAACACTTCTGCAAGGCGCTGTATATTCTTCTCCCCTTAAGAGCCGAACTAATCCCTGAACTCTGAAACATTATCTTCTAAAAAACACAGCAGAGATCTCGGATAACGCTCCCAGCTCTGTTTCTCCTCCACCTTAAGCCCATTTAGCCGTTCTCCAGGTCCTGCATGAAGCCAGTTGGTACCGCTCTGTCAACACCTCGGCGACAGCGCTCTCCTGCACGTCTACAAATTAGCAGCATTATGTAGAATCGGGTAACAAGCCTTCGGTTTCCTGTGCCTCCATTTACCCCAAAGAGGAAATTCACTGTGATGGCTCGACATGAACAGAAAGCCGGGTCCGTTCCCTTTCTTCTCATGTTTGTTTGCCTTATTTGAACTTAAAGAGCAGTGTTCGCGTCTGGGTCTGTGTAAGATAGCTGATTCTCCCGCAATAAGCCCAGCGGAGGGGAAAGGAAACTCCTCAGGTGTGATCCCGGCGGCGGAGTCCTTGCCGGAGATGCGACGGCGGAAACTGAACCTGACATTGCAGAACTGAGAAGTAATTAGAGGCCACGCCGCTGCGCTCCTTCAGCTGACACCAAATCAATGCGGTTTTTCCGCATTATCAATTAAAGACGTGTAATTACAAGCGTGGAGAATTGCCTCTCACAAACAGGCCGTCAGCGCCGGACCTCCTCCTCCGCCACGCGCCGGCCCTTGACCCCCTCAGACAACACACCAGAGCTCCAACCGAGGCTCGTTTATGGATTTTTACACACCAAACACCTGACTGATAAGCTCGGCGTAGCGTGCAGCACCAAAAATGCCACACATTTGGTCGGGAGCCAAAGTGCAAAATGTATTACTCAAGAGCTGAGCTTCCAATTGAGGCCAGCTGGGTTCGAATCATTAGCCGGTACAAGTGGAGACAACCTGGTTGCCATGGCGCACTGACACTCCTGGGTAAATGAAACACATCCACCTTTTCCACCCCGAGGGAAAACGGATTGGGAATGAGGGCAGCTCCACCGCCCTCTCCACCGAACGAGCAGATGGAAGCTCCTGCAGTGATTATCACCACATTACCTGGTAGTCTGCTGACGAACGGGAACAATACGGGCAGCGCTAATAAACCCCAATCAAACATGACACCCCCGCTATGCTCGTTCGCCACTCTGTCCCTACCATGCACGACGAGTCGCACGACGATAATGTTTCAGCAGAAGCTGCGTCTCCTTCACCAGATATTTTCCTTACAAGTGGGTAAACTAAGCCTGTCCCATGTTAGCATATTTAAATTGGTTTATTTTAGCTAAGCTTAGTATATTTTAGTCCGCCTATAATTCGTTTTGCTTAGCTTAGTTTAGTCAGCCATATTCTATTTTATCCAGCAATAAATAAACTCAGTTTGGTTAGTTTTAGTCAATCTTAGTTTAAGTTAGCTTACTTTAGTTTTGCCAACTTTTATTCATCTTAGCTTAGTTTAGTCAATATACTTAGCTTAACATATCTTAATTTAGATGACATCTTAATTATGCTCTCAGTTTATCTTAATTTAACTTAATGTAGCCTAATTTAGGTAATTTTGGTTTATCTTAGCTTATATTAGTTTACTTTAGCCAATCTGAACTTGGCTTAATGTACTTTAGTTTTGCCAGCCTTGGCTCAGCTAATGTTAATGACATACAATAAGATACATCTAATTTAGTCTACCACACCTTAGTTTAGCCTACTTTGGTGTAGCTTTAACAAAACAGTAATTTTAGCATCAAATAGCTGATTACCAAAAGCAATCTGCTTAAAACTGCATCAGTTGAAGGATTAAAAACCTCCGACTTTCTGCGTCAGAGTTTTCCTGCATTCAGATTCTGTTCATCAACTAATAGTGTTTAGGCCTGGTGCTTCTTTTTACCTTTACTTGTGTGGTTGGCAAACTGCACAACATGCTGTCATTTTCAGGACTGGGTTGAAAACGAGTGATAAAGCTGACAAAGAAGTCTTCAGAAAGCCTGGACAGCGATTGATCAAAATCACTGAAAAAGATCCCAGGGGAGTCTGGCTTTTTGGGAGGAAAACGGAGTAGTGCTTCAAAATGCATCATAATTTTCTGGTTTGTATCAGTTGCGTTTTCTCGTCCACAAACTTCACGCTATATTCTTTTCAGTTAGCAGTTAAGGGCTCAGTTTACTCCCTCTGGGAGTCTGGTGCTCTCTCCCTCTCTCCCATGACTCCTCTTTTTGCCCCCAAAAAAGCCCAACTGTAACAACAGTGGTCTCCAAACAACCCAGGGATTCCAGACGACTGACCTCAGCACTGTTCGTCGACCGCTGGGATACAAATATTTACCCCTATCGCATTCTGCTCAGCAGCGCGGGCCGCCCCGCTGCAAGAAGCCCTCCCCTGATTGGGCCTCTTCGGCCTCAAAGGCCTCTAGAAAACAAAACTCACCTTCATTTTGCCCCTCTTCCTTTTCCTGGACCAACATGTCAATGCACTGAGAAACAATGCAAACTGGAGTCAACAAAAGCAAGTTTCACTAACTGAAATTTAAGACTTTTTAAGACCTTTTCAAGACCATTTTAAATTAAACTTCAGACTTACATCTCCACAGAAATGTACAAACTTTGTCCAGGCAACTGGTGATAAATTTGCACATAACCAGACAAGCTAGCAAAAAACCTAGTTAACAAAAACTAGCTTATTGGTAGCATTTAGTCGCTAAGAGCTAGCAAAAAAGCTGGCATTTTTGCTCGCTTTTTGCTAGTTATCAAAAAAGCACTTAACTAGGCTAGCGTTTGGTAGATAGCTATTTTGCTAACTAGCATTTTTGCTATCTAGGTTTTACCAACTCAAATTTAAAATGCAAAATTTGATACTTAGCAAAAAAGCTACATTGCAAAGTGTTTTTTTTTTTGCTATCTAGCAAAAATCTAGCATATTAGCAGAGTTATCAATAGTCTCAACCCCCTTAAGTCACAGAACGCAATGAAGTCTGAGAACGACTCAAACTTTTGCCTGCCAAAAATACATAGTCTGCACTGGATTAAATAATCCTGTTAAGACAAAATTTAAGACCTGAGATTAATAAATTAAAGGCTAAATCACTTTAAAATAAATTTAAGACATTTTAAGAAACTTTTTAAGGACAGACACCCTGAAAAGTTAGGTAAGTGGGATGGAAACGTCTTCATTCCACTCTGTGTGATCTGGTAAATGTTCAAGGCTGCATCCAGACAGACTCTAGTGTTTTAAGGAAAACACAAATATTTTGAAGTAATCGCAGGTGGGTTCTGAAACTTAGGATCAACTTTGGTTTTGTTGTGATTTACAGAAATCAAGGTTTTGACTCAAGATTGGTGTGAGAAGGCAAACAGCTCAACCAACTTCTCTTAATATGGACTAAAAGATTAACTGTGTAATCTCTGAGAAGGTACAGACGGACCTAAGGTACTAAAATACCAAATTATGCCCAAGTTGGACCATTTTTCTGGTAGAAATATGTGAATTCAGATTTTGTGTGTTTTTTTAGAGTGGTAAATTTACGTTTTCACATAAACTTTCCAAATTATGCTTACGTTAATTACGTCTCTCAGGATAAAACACCAACTTTCAGTTTTGAACTCCAGATAGAAATTTAAGTAGATATTTCACCCTTTGGTCTTTGATTTGGCTTTTATTGTTGATCTGTACGTGGTTTGAGGTCATTAATTGTCATAAAAGCAGCGTAAACTATATATTTTTTTCTTAAAATTAATGCTCAAGTTTACCTCAAGTAAACCTCTAATTCACCCGAGATTTTTTTTACCCCCTTTGTAACGATATGTTTTGTTGTATCTTGAAATTAGGATGAATTTGCGGCTTGATTCTCAACATAATAACTGAAAAAAATTACATTTCTTAGATCTGGCTGAATTGGATAAATCACCATGCTATGTAAGAGCAGCTCTAAGGGCCAGAAAAAAGCCTGAGTGCACAATATATTCCCTTTCAAAGCACCCGCTGCAGTAGTTTGTGTTTGACACTGATCAAGCATAATCATCAGGCGGTCAGGGCTTGTGTGTGAAGAGCACACGCTGACACACACACAAAGACTATCTCCCCCTCGATCTTCCCAGTGCAAGCAGAGCTAACCACTCCAGGGAGCTGGAGACTCAATTAATGACATGCATACAGCACTCGCAAGATGTCAGAGGAGAAAGAAACACACAATGTGCACATTAAAGCTTCTGCCATAAAGCGTTTCTGTGTCTGTGTGCGCAGCCGTTACACTTGTGTGCATTTCGGCCGAGGATAGTCTTCATCTGCCTCAGAGACCGAATAATACAGCTAATGCACAGAACCGAACGCTGGAGGAAGTGAAATCCATCACAAGGTTTCTGCAGGTGAATCTATGGAAAGAATCTCATCTTTCATTGGCTCTCCTGCTGTAAATAATTTGCATAATCCCATCTTTAGCTTTAATCTGGGAAAGAGAGACATTGTTATACATTTTGACCTTTTACCTGCACAAACAACACAGTCTAAAAACACCAAAAACTATTTATAACTACTCCAACCAGAGTGGAAATTTGAGAAAACGGACATTTAGTGTCCCACAAATTACAATCTGCGACCAAAATATCCACAAACGTAAATGTTTTATAAACTTTATATGCATAAGTAGTTCAACGCGTCTATCGTAGTACCATGTTTAATTCCTAACAGGAAGTTGTGGTTGATTTGAATCGATCTGATTGGCTGACGGGTTTTAGTCATGCGCGACACTGCCCCCTATGGGAATGGCAGGATTTCTGCAGGTTTGTGTGGTTGAAAACTTTATTGAAACCAACTCATTATGTGTGATATTATTAGATATTAAATATATTAGTTTTTATAAAGACCCAGCTAAAAGGCTTTAGAGTTTTCCTGTAACATTTCTCACATCTTTCACCATCATTCTCTCCAGCAGAAATCAGGTTTTCCCTGAGACACAAAGGTAAAGTAAGACTTATCTTCAAAGATACAAACTAATATCTGTTTAGTAAAAGCGGTAGTCTACTTACAATGACAGGAACTCAGAAGTACAGAAAGATCTAAAATGACAAACATCGGCTTTTGCTTTATCTAGACTCTTTGATGAGTTATCTGCATTTTCAGAGCAGGTTTCAAAACTCTGTCTTCCCAAAAGACTGGAACAAACTTAAAAAAGCAATAAAGTGAGCATCTTTGTATCAATAGAAACTTTTTAAATATATTCTAAAGAAGAAGCCGTCTGAAACCTGAAAACATTTCACATCATAAACCTTTTTCTCAGCCTTGTTTTTATCGTTTTATGACCACAACAGTGTAGCTAATGCTTGTTGCTCCCTCTTCTCTCCCTGCCTGGTCGTTACTGTAGATAAGAATTTGTTCTTAATAACTCACCTGGGGAAATAAAGGTTAAATAAAAAATAAAAGTAGGTTTTAGCTTCATATCTGGGGTGCACTATATCCTGAAGAGAATAAGTAAAAGCTGGGTATTACATGCACGGCTACAGCCATTTTTATTATGGATTTGATCATTTACGTTCTGCTTTGTTTGTCTTCATCGCTGCTGTATTTCCACCTTTTTTCTAAACTTTCAAATTACACCACAAGGCAAACAGTGCCAGCATATTTTCTGAAACAGGTGACTGAGATGATCTGGAAACTTAACTAAATGTTGCTTGTTGGAGAAAAAGGAAGCTTTTAGGCGCCGTTCATCAAACGACTCAAACGTTCGCGTTTCCAGTCGTCGCTACGTTGAAAACTGACCTCTTCATTTCACACCTCTGTGGTCCGCCTCACCTCAGCGCTCCGTCCTCACGGCTTAGGCACGCTCGGCTGGCGCTGACGGGACGCCACTTGGAGGAGAACGGCGGCTGCTCACAGTTCCCCCGGAGTCAAAGGTCGCTCCTGTCCTTCTGCTGAAAGGTGAGAGAGAGCAGAGCACGGGTCAGCGGTGCTGAAATCTCATTTAAGAGCCTGACCCCCGAGGGCCCGCCTGAGACGGCCCAAGGTGTCGTCACCGGGGATGATGTATAGGTTTTTGACCAAACCCGACAGATGTTGACGTAAAGAGCTGCCGCAGTTTACGTTACAGCGAGTAGATTTATCAATAAAGTTTAAAAAAATGCAATGAAAGAAAACAAAACAACAAGCTTTTGTCAGCTTTCTGAAGTAATCACTCTCAACACGCTCCCTTCTGTCTTCCCGTCAGTCTCATGCATCAGGGCACCACATGGCCTCCTGCATGCGCCTCTGTTACTTCCCTGAATTATTGCAACTGGTGCTTATGCTGGAGCGAACAGAAGGAAACAAAGACGGTGAAATGAATCCCTCATTGATCTCCGCATTGAGAACATCTGCCCCGAACCCGAGGGGGGCTCACACGAGTTCTGGAAAGAAGGAAAACTTTTACAGAGTTTATACTGTCTTTATTTCACCTACACTGTTCTGAGGTCAAATTTATGTATCGATTTTGTAGAATAAATATAAAGTTCTGTATGTATTTGTGGCTGATACGTACATAAAGTCCAGAAAGTATTCACAGTTTAATTTAGATGGAGTCCAAACTCAAATAAAATGTATCAGAAAACAGCTGTGCTCAGACACGTTTCACCAACCCCAATTTAAGACTTTTTAAGACCACTATGGATGAAATGTAAGACTGAAATGGGCAGATGAAATATATAGTTGCTTGAATCCAGGTGTGATAGCATGAGAAGCTGTTTCATTCTCCTTCCACCAAAAGTTACAATGAAGTTTGTTGGTCCAATTTGTCAAACAACACAAGGTAACTTCAGAGGAAGAGTGATGCGCTTTGCAGAAAGCGAAGCAGAGCATCCTGTAGTTACAGTAAATATCAAAATGTCCTGAGCAACAGGTTTTAATCACTGCAGGCCTTCGGCTTTAATATGTGGTTCTCCTGAAGTCTGAGGGAAAGGTAAGTTGAACCACTGCCTGAGCCTGATAACTCCTGGAGTACATTAAAATCCCAGATAGATGATTTCTGGAGGTGTAACAGTATCCAGGGTGGGGTTTCTTTTAACTGCCAGCTGCCGGGGTTTTGCAGTGCAGCTGTTATTAAATAAATGTCCCATCTTAAGCTCCGCATCGAGCTGGTGTGGAGATCAAACGCACGGGGGGCCCATCTGAAACCTGCCCTAATTATAATAGGAGGAGAGCCGAAGTTCAAATATTTATCAAACCGTAATCCTGAAGCTCCGTTTCACACGAAACGAAACGGGGAGCCGCGGGATGGGAGCCACATGTGGGGCTGATTACGAGGGGGGTCGAGTGTTTACGGCCGACCCAGATGTTGAGTGTTTAACATGGCACGGGCCGAACGGTGAGATTTGACAGCTCGCGGTTCGGCCTGATCCGCGCTTTGGTTGTCGGGCTGCTGAGACGAAATGTCAAACACCAAGATAAGGGCCAAGTAAATGTGATTGCAGCCGAACCGGTTCTCCAATCTGTCCTTCATCGGCCAGCTCCGCTCCTCTGTTTGGAGGGAGAGATCCAAGCCTGATGGGCTTCCGGAAAACCACCCACTGGCAGAAGGAAAATACACGGATAGATCAATAAATATATGACTGATATATATAAATTGAGGGCAATTTGAGGAGTTTGATTTGCTTGTAGATATTAACAGAGTCTTACTGCAAAAATGCAAAATTTTACCAAGTGTAATTGTCTAATTTAGTGCAAATATTTCAGTATGCTAGAAATAAGACAAAAATAACTTACAAGTAATGTTTAGCAACATATAGAAGCTAATTTTAAGTCCATGATTCCTTAAATGTGACCAATTATGCTTCCTTGAAAAAAATTCACTTCAAATTCAGAAATATTTTATTGATCCCGAAGGGATATTAAATACATTTTTATTCTTAAATAGCAGCCATTTGGCTGCTGACCAAACAAGCTGGAATTCCACTTAGGTTGCTAGGTAACGGAGCGGGTCTGGTCTTGGCCGGAGTTGCTAGGTAACGGCACAGTGCCCCTTCAATTTAAGAGCTTTTTTTAAACAATTTATATTCCAGACACAAAAAGACATTAACTTGTTGACAAAAAAAATGTCTGGGTGGATTTTTAGGCGCTTTTGCTGTTTTTAGAAGCAGTAAAAACCCAAATGGAAGAACAAAAACATAATAAATGTTACAGGTCGCCTCTAATATCGATGAAAAAGTTCTAGTTTCACCTTTAACAAGACATTTTTCCAACGCAATAAGAATTATTGACTTAAAACAAGCTCTTATATCTTGCTGAAAGTTTTCTTGCACTTTAGTTTTGTTTCATTTCAAGTGTAATAAGATATTTGCACTATAAATAAAACCAAAAAAGAAGAAGGAATTTTGATCCATTTACATTTTGGTAAAGAAAATGGTTTGATGGTAGAATAACTCCATTTTTAAAAGAAAAAATACATAAAATACAAATAACATAACAAATGTAAAAGAACTGGTTCAAAAAGGTCATAATAGCTGCATGCTATTAGCTAAAAAACTTTGAATGCTCCAAAACTCTCATAACTGCTTGTTTTAACACTTTAGACACCAAATAGACCTTAATATGTATTAATATGCAGAGCTAACATCTCTGGTCTTCCTCATCTCTGAACTTGGAGGTTCAGCCAATCAGTGATAAGGAAAATAAATGGTGCTACTTCATTGGCTGTTTTGTAGAGCCAATAGTGTGTCAAGTAGCATTTTTAGCTAGGTACACCAGCTTGGATCCAGAATCATGAAACCCATCAGGGCTCCGCTGTAATCTGAGTTATTATTAAGATAAGTAAGAAAGTGCTGATAACTAAAATATATGGGATAAACAGCAGCTAAATTTAACATTTGTTCTGGATAAGCTCACTGTAGCTCATCTTTAATAAACTCTCCATGCTCGTATTTGGGATGGAAAACACTCGATAACCCTGATCCACTACTAATAAATCAACATGCTGTTTTTCCAAGTTTAAAAATAAAAGCCGATGTATCCCCGGGTGCCTGCAGGCTCGGGGCGATCAGACGCTTCAGAATATGCTGCTGTCAGTTTAATATTCGCCGCCTGTCGGCCAGCGAGAGATCAGGTGACTGGCATGTAAATAGGCCGTTCGCCGTCGGTTCCTCTCAGCCGACTCCTTGACAGGATCAGACGGAGGACTGACTCCGGTGTCACTAGGAATCAGGACAGCGGCCGCTGAGGGACCTGCGAGCCGGAGGTGAGCTCCGACGCGCAGGACGAGGTTTACGTCTCACCGATAACGCTCCAGACGATGCAATCCCAGAGGGAGATTTATCTGATGTTCCTGCCATTTTTCCAAGTAGGTAAACAAGCAGCTTCCTTTTAATTTATTTTTAAACACTTTCCGATCCAACAAGGTGAGTGAACGCAGAACGCAGCCAGACGGCGTTGGCCCGGGGAAATATTTGTCGAAGGAGGGAGAGATCCATCATTACAGCTGAAGGAAACCTCTGATTAGATCATGTTTTACTTCCTTAACGCTAATCCAGCTCTGTGGGAAAGAAACCTGCTGAAATGAGGTGAAACATTCAAGTATTAAACTCCTTTTCAATAAACACGATACTTCAAATTACTTCTAAAATAGATCAGAAAGAGGATTTAACGGGTTTTTCAGACATTTTGCAGGTTTTTGAATTTCTTTTGCATTTTCTGAAATCCACACAGGCTCAAAATTATTAATTTACCCCAAATGGATGGATATTTGTGTACTAAACTATCCAACTGTGTCTAAATTTCCACTGAAAGATTAGGAGGAACCTGGTCCTATCACGGTAGCCCTAGCAGCTAAATATGCCTCATCAGATCTTGAATCACTGGATGTTTTTCCAGGCTCTTTCTTGGTTTATTCCTAAACTTCCTAATTTATTTCCTTCCACCTGAAGGTGACAGAAATGTGCAAAGTAAAAAATAAAAAGGTGAAGCTGCTCAGTTACTCCTAAACATCCTGATTAAGATCCGTTCACCTTTTTCTACTTCTAGAAAAATAAAACTCCTTGTGAATCAAATTGAAATTGTTTCTCAATAATTAAATAAGATATGCAAACTTTTTCTTTTTATTTTTAAAGTTCTTCTTTTCTCAGTTCAATATTTTTTTTTTTAAATAAAATCTGTGTATCATTAAATCCAAAATATAAAAAGAGCTTTGGACAAAATCTTTGTTTTCGATTTTGTTGCCAAATTTTTTTTTTACCATTTTTGATTTGTGGTCAAGGGCCAAACAAAAACATGTCAAAGGGCCACAAAAGGCCCCGAGATGAACGGATGGATTCTGGTTAATCATCCAACACTTGAATTCAAATTCAAAAATGCATTACTGATCCCAAAATAAATAAAATCTGTAAGACGTTTAAGTAAGAAAATGTTGATTAGAAGTTGTTTCTTTGCAAACGAGTGTGTTCAGTCAGAAGCGTCCTCACACAGACTGCTACAGGAGCTCCTTCTTCATAGTCTACAACAACTCTTTAAAGGAAAGTAAATACGAGTTACAGCAGCTTTTATTTATCCGATTGGGATAAATAAAAAGTATTGAATTGAATTTGAATTGAATGTAAAGCAGTTCAAGTCTTTTTTTTTTGTTTATTCCTTTTTGTAATTCTCTGATTTTAAACGTAGTTTTCTAACATGTTTTTAAGTGTGAAAGTCAGCAGATCATCCCACCCCGACGCAGGCAGCTTGAAAAATGTCCTCAGCACTCTGACGTTTTATTTAACGTTTTTATTGCAGATTTATGTTGGAAAGTGAAAATAACCAAAGAACATTTGCATGGGTGACTAATGAACCAAGCTTTGCTGCAACATACACAGTAATTAAAAGCAGCTCCAGCCAGAACACTGAAGTAATTAATACAATATTGAGTTAATAATTAAAGTCCATTATTACCATGTATATAATGGTAAATTGGGCCGTTCCAGCTAATAAGTTAACTTGATGTACTTTAAGCAAAATGTTACGGGATTCTGTTAAGATCAGCAGGAAATTGGTATAAAGTTTTGAAGTGGCTCCACACTTCTGACTTTAGACAGTAATACCTGTAAACATTTGTTTTTTATCACATCAATTTGATGGGAATTTTGGCACACTCTTCTTGCAAACGCTGCTTTATTGCTTGCAGGTTTTTTGTTTGCAATTTTTAACGGTTACTTCCAGGAAGATTGTCCATTTCATTGAATGTTTTTCCACACCAAGTGGGAGAAATAAATGCTGTTTTTTGGCCATAAATTGACCAAATAATTGCTTTTTGCTCAGGTATCTTTGGTGCTGCTGAGAAATAAAACCTAATCATTGCAAAAATAATTCTTCCCAAGGTGGAGCAGCTTTAGAGGAAACACAGAAGAGCAGTAAAAGATCCTCACTGATGAATCATCTTCAGGTTAACAGCGCACTTTAACAATAGAAGTTAATTTATTGTGTTGTTTTCCCTCAAACATGACACGACTTTGCTTTGAATTAAACAAATTGGTTTCCAGACGAACGCGTACAGGTGCACTTTCACTTCCACACTGCAATAATTGTTACCCTGAAGCCTCAAGATGATTGTTCTGTCTTTATTAAAACAAGATATATTGACTTCCAAATCCCAGCTCCCTGAGCAATAACACAGTACATCTTGATACACCTTCAATATGCACAGATAAAATGTAAAAATTCTTTATAAAAAGGTGGGAAACACAGCTTTAATAACTGATAACCACCAAATTACCCATAATGCTTCCATCTGATCCATAAGAGAGAAGATGTTTGGTTTTTCTTTTCTTTTTCACCCCCGTTCTTGGCTTATAAAATTCTTAGTGCTTTATCCATTATGCCATTCTCCTGCAGTCCCTGGGAAACTCGGCGCACCCTTTATAATTACTGCACCAACTGCCGACTGACAAGGCTCATTTGCCTTCGCAGCGAGAGGTTGTCTCTTTCCTAAGGTACCTCTGTTGTGCCGATGCCCTCCCCTTGTCACTACAAATTCCCGTCTTTACCTACGCAGCCGGTGGCGCCTTCAAATATGGATGTGCGACCTGCTTAAGGAGAGGGCTGTCAGGAGGAGCAGGCAAAGAGGAAGCTCAGAGGGATTTGATTTCCAGGCAGATTTCCTGGGTTTGAATTAATGCTGCATATAATATAAACTTACTTTGTAGGAGGCTGATTCCTACAGATAAATCGTATGTGTGAGGAGGCGGGAACTTCTGACTATGTTTATGTACTTCATGCATAAAAAGCTAATCCTAATGAAAATAAAGGTTTTAATGTTCTTTAGTGTTCAGCATGTCTTCATCCATGCTTTCTACAGCTCTTACCAAATATTTACTCTTTAACTTTAAGTATTTTTAATGCATCTATTAAAAAAAAGAACTAGAATCGAGCAACACAAAGTGAATCCTGAGCAGTAATCAGCTGAAAAATTATATATTTATCACATCAGTACAAACAAGAAAAAAAAAACATTTTAAATGTGAAGCCAAACGATTTTGTTTGCTTTTGTCGTCTTAACATCACAATTATTTGCTATAAATAATAATTTTGGTAATTAACAATATAAACAGCTTATTTAGTGTAACTAGCTGCACATCTAAAGATTAGCTAAATGCTCGGCATGCAGTAGATGATGTTGCTTCCTCAAAGGTTGTGACTTAAATGAAGCCTTGATGGACAGCAGGACATCATGTGCTTCATACTGTGACATTAAGGTTTAAGCATGCTAGCAGGTTGCGTTGCTAGCATGTCAGGGAATGTTTTACTCTTAAAATGCCTGTGACCTAGTGGATCATGCTACTATGTGGAAGATATGATTTAAAATCAAACAGATCTGATGTCTAAAGTCCAACATTTTCAGAGTTTTTCCCCTGATTTAACAATCGTCCTCATCTTTCATGGCAGATGGGTTGAACAGACAGGTAGCTGGTATGACAACTGCTTCAAAATAGATAATTTCTTAATGAAGGCCTGTCCGTATCTCGGTCGTCCCCTAGCTTAGCGCTGCTTCCCGTCTGTCAGCGCAGGGCGAGCACATGGTTCATGCATAAACCAGCAGCACGGTGATCCCAGGTTGTCCCCCGCCGCGCCGCCTCCGGTGATCCGGCTACCGGAGCCGCACCATTATGCTGCCGCTTTGAGCTAAAACAAATATGAAACCGCGCCACTTTGTGTCACAAATTTTTACATCCAACACGGCTCACGTGAAACGTGGAGGGAGGGGGACCTTTTCTCGCCCATCTGTGAGCTAAAAAGGTGGAGGTTCCTCCAGGGAGCGGAGAGGGGATGTTAGCCATTACAGATGTGGATGTGACACTGCTGTCTGAGCCGCATGAGCCCCCTGGCCACGTCAAATATTTACGCTCATACCTGTCTATGCAGAGATGTGACTAAAGTACACAGATTTGCAGAAGAAAACGGATTTGTCACCCAAGTGGAGGCCTACTCCGTCCTTTTTCTGGGATAAAACTGCAGCAGGATGTCTGCGCACACACTTGCACGTGCATTGGTAAAACTAAAAGTGGGTCATCTTTGAACACAGGCTGCTAATCGCTGTGAGGCAAACCAACTGGAATACATGTAAGAATATATGAATATGTTTTATGAGAATTATTTGTTAGTCCTCTGAAGACCTTCTTTTGACTCCCCCATAACTATCCGACTACCTACATGTAAGCAAACACAGCGAAACCAGGCTGAATTATTTAATATCAGCATGAAACGACTGGGATAAACACATCGCTACTGTAGGTGAGCAAGATATTAATTTATTATTGGAAAAAATACACTATTTATCAACTTTCGCTTTAAACTTACTGGGTCAGGACATTCCTGTAAGGAAGCGGAAAACAAATCTCCCTGGAGACGGCATGCGTAATGTGATTGGGTTGTTTATTCCCCAACATAAAACTACTGTAATTCAATTTAGAAATACTTTATTGATCCCAAAAGGAAATAAAATGTAACTGGTATTATTCAAGATTTTTTCAAAGAGTTGCTGTAGGAACAGAGAGGCTCTCCTGTAGCAGTCTGTATTACAGCAAATCTGAGAAAGCCCCTGGCAGAAGACATTCTCTTTTTGTATCAGAATCTCATAAAACATTCACCTATAATCAATTTTTAGACCAATTTCTACCAAAATGGAAGCCAGTAAATAAGAACTAGATCAAGGGAAAATTATAAATACTGGTTTGACAATATGGATAATAAATATTGTGATTGTTTTTGTGATTAGTGATTGTGATTAGTTGTCAAATTTAGTAAAATAAGGTATTGGACTGATACAATCCAGAGTAAAGAAAAATAAATTTGAGTGAGTTATATTTGAATTTTTGAAGTTATTATGCAACATAAAATTGAACAAAATCTAAAACATTTAGCTTGTATTTAGCATCACTTATTGTTGTGCAACAACAATTAAACAGATACTAAGATTAATTCAGAGGACATATTTTATTAATAAATAAGAATCTTCCAAACGGGACAATAAACTACTTTTCTTTGCTGTTGTAGCCTACTTCATGCTGCCAAACAGGTGCTATACTATAGAAGTAGTTTTGATTCTACCAGTATTTGTAATTTATAATTTAGTCCTGATTAAACAAGAGGGGGGTTTGTTTTTTACTTTTAGCACCATTTAAAATCAGCTTTCTGTATTTATGAGACATAAAACCTTATCTGATTACTTTAAAAATGTAAGAAAAACAAATGACTATTTCCTTTTCACTGTATTTAAACTCCTTATTAAGCCTGTCGCAATTAGCAATATCACATGATAAATTGGAATGTGTTTGATAATTTCCACTGTGATGATTAATATTTTTTGAAGGGCAATTTTGTTTCGGTTGTGTGTGGCTTTTATTTCTGTTCTATTTATTGTTTTTGGTTGTTTTGTTTTATTTTTGATATTTAAAATGTCTTCCTCTTAAGCAAACTCTACAAACTTATGAATTCTCAATATATTATTTGAAGAAACAACAATATAATCGTTTACTGCAATAATTACTGGGGTCATTCATTTAAGATGTTCAATAGAAAACTCGAGACACTAAAGTAAGATGATTTGCTAACAATCTGTTTCTGGGATTATCTGGTTTTATTTTTCTATATTTCACCAAGAAAGGGAGGAAAAATGGAGCAGAAGGAAGGATGGAGAAGGAGGGAAGTCACTTTTGGTGATATTAATTATTTCTGTAAATACAGGAGTCTGTGGACTTTTGCTTGTAAGGTGTCTGCTTCCAGACAGACGCTCCACTGCTGGACACCAGGGAATTGCACCGACACGCACTCCCACATCCACACACCCTCTTCTTTCATCTTGTTAATGGACATTCCTCCACAAACGTCTGCGAGTCTACCTGACTGCAATCCTTTAAACTTTAATTCACTCTACATTTAGCTCCGGTCATAAATACCATATTAGGTAGCAGCAGCATGTTTTATGTGCTCCCGATGGTCGTGCTTTTGTTTTAATGAAGCCATTTGCAGCTTATGAGCAAAAAAAAGAGAGGGAAAGAAAGTCGCATATTAGATGGGCTAGATCAGTCAAACCTATTCCCACACTGTGTTTTATACATGGGCTGGAATAAAATGAGGCCGGAGCCGATCCACCAGCAGAGGAACAAACTCTGCATCCTGACGTCTTTCTGCAGGTCTTGGTGATTTAAAGAGATGCAAACATTTAGTATGGATGCAGGAAATAAGGTGTTGAACATAACCTGGTTTTCTGCACGATGTTTTCCTAATTTATGACTTGGGTTTCAAAACAAACATAATGAGTCCTTGAGAAAACGTCTGAAAATCAGGTTGGATTTAAAAATGATGATTTTACCATTTAGAAAAAGGCAACAGGCAAAAGGAAATGGAGCATAAAATGAAGGTTTGTTTACATTAGCAAATCAAATTTGGAATATGACAAAACTGGAATGGATCTGGATTATAATTTGATAAAAACTGAACTAATTGAACTGAACTGTTTTGAAAAAGAATGGAATGTTGGAAGCAGGTTAAAAACAGTTTTAACTGGATGCATAATTTGTTGAGTTGAATCTTAGAAGAAAACCTGTTGGATGCTGCAAAATTCTAAGTGTTGAGGTAAAAGTTCATCATTCAGAAAGAGAACAACCCTAAACATAAAGACAGAAATTATATGGATGGTTAAAATCAAAGTATAATCATGTTTTCCAATGGTCCAGTCAAAGTCTGAGCCAAAATCTAGACTGTGACTGGGCAATCTTTCAAAAGATTTATGTGAAAAGCTGGTAGAACTTTTTGATTTTTACAACAAAAGTCAAAAAGTAATTTAAAAAACTGGCATAATGTTTTATTTTCTCTTGTTCTATCACATGAAATTGTTTACAAAGTGTTATTGCAACGTCACGAAATGTGGAAAAGGTTCCAGAGATACAAATATTCCTACAAGTTAACGTAACAGAAAAGCATGTTGTAAAAATTTTTAATATTTGAGGTTCAATGGATTTGAGCCCACTTTTCTTTACAAAATTAGAAAAATACCTGATGACACAAAAAAGACTGGATTAATGTCTAATTTTATAAAATACTGACATAATATTGAAGGGGAAAAAAATAAATAAATGACCAAACATAGGAAAATACAAAAATAACCTCAACAACTATGTTAAATATCTTGAGTAAAAAGAAAAAATGACTATTAAAAAATGTCTTTTTTCACATTTTGTAAACTCACCTGAATAAAGATGAGGCAGATTTTCTATACTGTAGTTCTAACAACATAATAATAACTGTGTTTATATCTCAAGACACGTTTCATGTCTCCTCCTCTGTTTGCGCGCAGCGTCAGCTAGTCAAAGTAAGTTTTGTGGCAGATTAAAAACAAGAAACTTTTCTTTGTCTTTTGCGCGACTCTCTCAATCCTCCCGGTTTCACATCTCCACATCTTAAGGAAGCCGTTCTGGTGGATTCTTAACATGGAAATAAAGTATGCAAATTTATGGGGAAGTTAAGTGTCCCCTCAAATTAAACGTGGAGAAGCAATCCAAAATCTTTTCCTTTTGTCCGATATATCAGTTGGAGCTCCGAATGCCAGGATGTGGCATCCTTTTGTTTCGTCTAATATCCCTGGAAAATCTGGTTAAAATTGGAAGATGCGGCTACGTTTTCAGTGCAAAGATCCAACAGTGTTTTCACAGCTGTCTTGCCTGCGAGACATGGCTGAAGGGTGGGTGGGGGGGGGGTCGAGCTGCTGCGATCAACTCAAGTGTAAAGATGACAAATGAGAAGCAAAAAGGATAAACCAATACTTGGAGTGTTTGACACAAGCTGCAGCAGCAGAGAAAATGGTTCGAAAAGTAAGAGCGGTGTGTAGTATCTTCAAAACGTCAGGAACTGTCAGTGCAGGGCTTCATTTAATATACAGAGCCCTCCACAATCTCTAGGAAATACATTTAACTAAAGCGTATTTTTATTTCTTATTTACTTCTTTTAATTCACTAGAGAATGATTTCCTGTTTCCCACTCAAGTAAAGCAGAATTATCTAGAAAATACATGCAGACTGAAGCAAATAGAAGAAAACATGGTTCCTGACCCACTGCTTAGTTTTTCATTTCTATATTTATCGTCTTTCTAGTAAAAAATCATTGTTAATGTCAGGAAGTGGTTGTGGGTGGTGGTGAGGTTAGACGCAGAGACCCAGGTTTCGGTGATGATGATGATGAATTTAATAATAAAGCTCAGAACAGTCCAAGAACAGGCAGCACGGCGGAGAAACTAGCACACAGCTAAACACCGGTAGCAACTGATAGCAGGACTGGAAATAGGCGCAAACTCTATCCAGGACTTCACAGTTCAACTGGAGCACATAGACATCAACACAACAACTTAGACAAACCTAGACAAGGACCCGACGAGGAACATAGACAACAGGTGGGTTTTAATACAGACGGGTAATCAAGGGAATGAGACACACCTGGGAAACAATCAACGGGGAAGACGCAGAGACAGACTCGGGGAACAGGACTACACAGAAACTCCAAAACACACAGAAACACGGAACATGACAGTTAAAAGGTGGCAGCTCTGCTGTTTTAAATAATCATCCCCAGTTCAGCGTGAAAACATTCATTCTATAGTTATTCTAAATTCAGCTGTGGTTCACTTCTATGCAGATGATTCATTTATTTATACAACGGCTTTAGAGGTGAAGATGAGTATTTTTCAAAAATCTGTTTGAGATTATTTCTTTTTAAATCTAAGTTTGTTTAGATAAACAAAAGCTTTATCTTTGAAATGATACTCCAGAAATCTTACAATTTATTACTGAAAGAACTTTGCTTTTAGGTTTAGAACATTTTCCTCAATGGCACATTCAACGTTTATAGGAAATGACATAAAACTTACAAAAAGAAAATAGTTATTGATTAAAAACTTGTGCTAATCTGATAAAGTCCTAAAAATGGAGCTAATTTTTCACTTAGCACTATTGCTAACACTTAGCACACATAGCTTTCATATTTCTTTAAGTTAGTGGTTTAGCATTAGCTGCTGCTAAACAGCATGTTGGTGTACTGCTTTAGCTTAAGCATTAGCTTAGCTTTAGCTAATGTTTATTGTTACTGTAACTAACTTTTTAGTTAGATGGAAATTACATTATAAAACGGTGTATTTTTTACACTATTATTGTTTTGGAAATATGTTACAAATATATTACATATAAACACAGCATAAAAAGCTAAAGCTACCATTTTTAATTTCAAAACATTGCTTCATTCTTCAGAGTTAAGAGTCGTAGTGAAGGGTTTGAAAAGCAACATGTGGCTCTCAATCCAGCTGAGGATCACTTCTATCCAGATGATACATTTATATATAAACTGTCATTGATCTCTGTTTAAGTAACATTTTTTAAAGTAACATTTTTTAGTCATGCTTGACTTAAACTGTAGTTTACTTCCACACAGATGATACATTTATTTATTCAGCATCATTTGGCATCAATTCTACAAGCAGCAATAACAGAAAATCAACCTAAACTCTAGAAGATGTTACTTGTGAGGTTTTAGAGTGGGATTAAGAAATGGAAATAAAGGATGAATTCATCTTCAGGCTTTTTTGCACATCTTTCTCTGCTGTACAGCTGCAGCAGGGCCTTTTGCTCAACTTTTCTTTGTTTACAAGACAGGTTCAGGATACAGAACGTGACCAAATGATCCTCAGTCAAGTTCAAATGACTCACGATCCGTAACGCCAACAAATCCGAATGATTACCATCGACTCCTTTCACATTTCAGCCGTTATTGTTGGGCTGAGTACCGTGGGACTGGATGGCAGCTGCTCCCAGGTAATGTCGCTCTCATGCCGCTCCTATTAAGCCCCTGGTCAAGAGCCAAACACAGCAGCTGTGTGTCCAACACCAACCTATAAAGCCTCCTAAGTTGGTGTTCATAAACAACAATATCCAAGCAAATCGAGTGGCCAATGTCAGACGTGGCCAGACAAGCCAGCCGAAGGTCGTGGCTGCCACCCAGCTGCTGGATTAATGTCAGGTTTGAGAAAAGAGTTTGACAGATCTCTTTAGTTTTGAATTTGAGGTTATTGTCTTACATTTCTTTACTTTCCATTGTACCCGAGGTCAACGCTTCGTGTGCCACCAAAGCTACTTTTATATGACTTGAATAATCTGGTGACATTGGCCTAACGTGATCTGACATTTGAAACAGCCATCGCAGGTTTTTGTTAATAAATGATTCATGCAGCGGGCCCAGGAGACCTGGAGTTAATGCCATCTCGGTGGCAGCGGGATAAAACTTTGACTCAGATCCAGCTCTGCCCTCAAGGGAAAGGACAAATGGACATGGCCGCTGTCGATCTGTTGCCCCAGTCTCCATTATGGACCCCTGAAAAACGTGGGGGGGGACCAGACATGAGAGACGGTAATGATCCAGAGTCAGAATGCAAAGTGCTGCGTAGCTGCTTTTATGTGTGTTTTCCCCCATTGCAGAGAGGAGGAAGTTGTGATTCGTTTTACTGCCACACAGTTTTAGGTGCACTAACAGCATCCTGAGGTCCCTCGGAGATCCCTAATGTGAATTTAATGACCTGACGCTGTGCAAATGACAAGCATGCAAGGTGAAGGTGACAACCTTTCTCTTCCATCTATATGATTTTTCTTCCCCCACTGACTCCCTCATCCGTTCTCAGGTCTTGTTATCTGAAAGCCAGGGTGATGTTTAATCTATTACATCACTGCGCATTGCTGGCCGTCGCTGCTGTGAATTTAAACAACAGTGGAAGCTCCCTTCCCTTCTGATCTGCATGTTTTGTTCATTATGCTAAAAAAAACCCTCCTTTTGTTCAAAATGAAGGCAACAGTTTAGCTGTACTGTATGTCACCAGCCAGAAAAAGACAAGACACTGTAGATCAGAGTTTTAATTATGTAAACAGAGGCCGAGCAGCACAGCGGGCTCAAGATACAAATTATTGTGACTGAAACCTCAATAAGCAAGGCCAAGGAAGCACAGTTTAAAAAAATAAAAAACACAAAACCAAATAAATCTTTATTTGTTGTGGGGAAGTTCCAGAAAATAACCTTTAAATGCATGAAAGTGTAAAATAAGCTCTTCAGAGTTAAGGTGAGTGAAAGTAATCTATAAGATGTGCAAAGGTAATCCGGTACGTTTTAAAAGTAATTAAAAGAATAATTAAAAGAAAAGTAATCTGTAGGATTTGAAAAGGTTGTAAGCCCTGGAAGGCAACTTACAAAAGTAACCTGTAAAACCTACAAAAGAAACATGTCACTTCATTTAAATTACACTACAAGCTACTTTAATGTAACCTATAAGCTCCTGAAAGTGTCTTGGGAAATCAAGAATCTGTATAATCTGGAAAAGTTACTGTAACCCCCAGACGATAAATTGTTTTGATTTATTTTACACTTTAAGTGTAAAATATGTGAAAGTGATTTGAAAATTTCAGACTAAATTTCTAATTTCAAATCTGTAAAATTAGCAACCAAAACTGAAAATGTAAGTTTTATGAATTAGTGTGAAAGTAAAAGTAAAATGTGGAAAATAATTTATAAGTTCAATGAAAGAAACTTGCATGTCTGGGGTAACTCTGACTTTATAGAGTATTTATTTTATTTTTTTCCCCAAAATGTTACATTTCTTCATTATTTAAACACATAAATGAAACTACAGCTTTATCAGATTACTTTTCACGGCGTTCCCACTGAGCTGACTGAGAACATCCAGGGTCATCATGATCACATAATGCGCTCCAGAGGCCTCCAGCTTCACAGATATATTTATTACAACAAAAACTCCTTTCTTTCTTTCTGTGAGAGGAAACCCTTCACAACACTTAACCATGGCTGGTTCAAATCTGATTAATGCTTAAACCAATTACAGCTTCCCATAATTAGAGGACATTACCAGGTTAAGAGCTTTAATTTATCTTCCTCAAGGTTTTCAGTCTTGAATCTGCAGACATTTGTCGGAAGATTTATTGAATACTTTGGTATATTGAAGCTCAAGAGCCATCTATGACACTCCCCCACCAAAGATGCAAACATGCTTGCGCGACTGTTGGGCCGACGCTGTGATCTGAGTTTCTAATTAAGGTACGGGGAGCAGCGTGTCAAGCGCAGACGCATCACTCAGCTCCTCAGCCTTAATGCGGCCCCGTAATGCCCTGTGTGGTCTCAATTACACTTTTCATGATGTGCAATAACAGCATTACCGCAAAGCAAGACATGCATTCATATACTCGTAATTAAATAAAAGCCGAGTGGAGATCGGACCCGAGTGATCTTGAGCAATATTCATTTAGACGGATGTTGGACAACTCTGACCTCCTGGTTGATTTTTTTTTTTTTTAAAGATGAAGCTCAAACGGTCCCCGTTACTGTAAACACATATTTCAAGCCGATCTTTAGATTTATGGTGCACTTTAATGAGCAAGTAGCAGCATTTCAGAAGTTCATCATAAAGCATTTCACTTTTCCTGGGTTGACCGCAACTCCAACATTGGTATTTAGAGACGGACATCCTACATGAACCACATAATCAAATCAACAGAGCAGCAAAGGAAGAAGAAAGAAAAAGAGTTCATGTATCTTGATGCCGTTTGTTGGGGTACAATGGAGCGACTCAACTTAGCTTCCTCTGTAGGGTGGATAAGATTGAATGAGAGTCATCTGTATCAAGATTTCCATTACACACTGTTGCTTGAACACTCATTTTCATTAGTCCAGTTGTGCATTGACAGTCGGGTCGGAGCCTTGGTGTCAGGTTAAAACTTTATCGGACCATGAAAAGTCAGATTCATGCTGCCAGAAGTAGCTATCAGAAGACCGTGGTCTTAAAGAGATGATCATCAACAAACCTGAGGTATTTAAATGATGCTTGTTTGGTATTAAGAGGCTTAAAGGGTCCCAATAAAACAGCCCTACCAATATTATACCACCACCAGCTTTATTAAGAGCTGATTCAAGACACGATGGATCCACAGTTTCAAGCAATGTACACCAAGATTCTACCATCTGAAAGTTTTTACTGAAATTGCCAGGCAAAGTTTTTCCAATGATATTGTCCAGTCAGCCTGTATGAATCTTAGTTTCCTGTATGTAGCCGAGACTAGTTAAATTGATATGCTGGTGTCCATCAGGTTAGCAGCAGTCTTCTCATTATCTTTTGACAACGCATTGTTGTCCACACTGACATCCTGCACTGATAACCTGATAAAACAAAACTCGGCTGATCAGAACGACACCAGCAGAACCTAAATGTGCCCTTCATCCTTTCCATCAATCAAACAGAGAGCCATTTAGTCGAGCTTTGGCCCCTGTGTTTCACTTGTAAATCATTTGCTGACCCCCTCCCAGCATCCAGCATGCAGAGGTCAGGTCTGTCATTGGGGGTTTCTATCCACCCCCCTCCCAACTACCAGACCCATCTACCTGCATGCTATCAGCGGCCCTGTGGTCTGGATGGAGGGGGAGGTGTTGGTCGTGTTGTCATTTGCCCCAGCGTGTTGCAGCGATACTAATGAACTCATGCAGGAGTCCTGGCTATTTCGGTCTTAAATCTGCCATTAACATTTCATTAATGCGCTGCCCTACTGCTCGCCTGCACCGCTGCCCGGCGGCTGGCGCCTGCTGGTGATTGCCACAGGCTGCAAAGCATCTCAATGACTGCAGGTAGACCGGACTGGATTTATGTGTCACAGGACGGATCTTCGACTGAGCTGAGCCACAATGTATAAGGATGCTGGTCAAGAAGGAAAAACCAGGTCCAACTATGGGATATTACTACCTATTTTCACATCCATAATCGTTACTTTTCCAGACTTAAATTTGAAGAGTTTGCAATGTCTTTTTGGTCACAAGGAAGAGCTTTAAAACTGAAACCTGATGAATGGATGGAACCACATATTTTGAAGAAATTCAGATATTTTTCCTGTAGACAAAGAGACAAACCGATATTATCCTGCACTAAACTGTCTCTTCCCGTGTTTATCCAGACCTGAAAAATACTTTTCCAGACTGCAGTGGAGCTCCGGATACATTTCATTCATTACCAGTCCAATCAATACTTCAGGAGAGTAAAAAAATCCCTAATATAGTCACAGAATTACACATCATTAATTGTGGCTTTAACCTTTGACCTCCACATTATCACTTTCTTCTCCAGGTATTACAGCTTGTACTATTAATGTACAATCTTCATACATACACAGGAGTATTTGTGTATGCAAATCAGTCTGACTGTTCAGCTCAAGGCGGTATCAGTTGCTGAGGTATTCGCCTGATAATGAACACGGCTCGCCTGCGCTGCATCCAACAAGTTTAACACAATATTCTAATTAGACGTCTATGTTTATTTAATGCGTCCTGAGCAAATTAGTTGTATAAAATTATGACTAATTAAGAGCTGAATTAATAAACTGCAGCACTGTGGCAGCCTCTCTGAGCTGCTCCTGCAAATACGTGCACATAGGTAATCATCATATCCGTGTCACTCATTAGGCTTTTTGATCATTATGACATGACAGATGAAACATGTGCTCTGATATGTATGCACAGCCTGCTGCTTATCTTGAGATATATTTGAAAACACAACATGACTAAAAATTCAGAACATCTGCTCTTTTAATATTTGTTGTTTTCTGCAGTCTAACAGAATTTTTTTTCCATATTTTGGCAATTTAAGAATGTTTTGCATCCACTGTGTTAAATATAAGTTTTAGTTTTGGCCTTTCCAAGACCAAGGTCAGACCTCCCAAGACCAGAACTGGACCTTCCAAAACCAAGACCAAAACCTTTCAAGACCTAGATCGAACCTTTGAAGTCTATTGGGTCCTTTCAAGTCTACTGGGTCTAATACCTTATTGGGTAATGGGTATTGGGTAATACTTTATTGAGTATTGGGTCCAAAACCTTGGGTATTTGACCCAACCTTCCAAAACCAAGACCAAGACCAAACCTTTCAAAACCAAGATCAAACCTTGGATTTGGTCTTGGCTTTAGTCCAAGACCAAGGCCAGATCTTCTAAGACCAAAGCAGGACCTTCCAAAACAAAAACCAAGACCGGACCTTAAACTGGACTAAGACCGAGGACAAATATTTACAGCCTGACTAATATTGCAATACAATATTTTTTGGGACATCAGAGGTGGTACACAAATATACATCCAAACCATTTCAGATTTTTATTGAAACTGTTTGGATAAACTTCATTATGCACTACTTCCATGACATAAAGTCCCAATAATATACACTGACGTCTGTGATTGCAATGCTATGCTAGCACTGCAGGTAGAGCCACAAACAGGTTGACAAACTGGATCAAGAACTTAGTTTTCTGAGAAACCAGAGCAAAAACAAAGGGTTGAGTCTGGATTCAGCTGCAATCCCCAGAGGTTCTGAGGATAACAAGCATGCAGAACCCAAAACGATGCTCTGGGAACCACATGTCAAAGACTCACGTCTGCAACCAGCATGTAACATTTGGGCCTCAATGACAAAAAGACAGAGAGTTGGCACAATCCTAAAACACATTTGATATTTCTGGATCAGTGACGCTGTAGGTAGGCAATAAATCTGTCAGTACTTAGCAGTCAGAGCGGGGAAAGGAAAAAAAAACACAAAGTGCTACGCCAGTGATGAATATCCAGCTTTATCAAATATGTGTGTGATATATGAGATTGGCTCATAATCGACGTTTAGTTCTGCCATATGGCTGGACCTGCTTGCCAAGGTACAAGGACTCAGAATATGGAGGTAAGCTCTCGGGAGGAGGGAGCCGCAGCCCACTTCCAAACAAATGTTTGATTGTAATGACCTGATGAAGGACGTTCTTTATTCACTATTAAAGAGGTTCAGTTGAAAAAAGCATGCACGCATCAGATAAATCTGGCTGCTGGGCGAGTTACACACAACTCAGATGTTGGGAAAGACTTGCCATATAAAAAGTAGCTAAAAAAAAAAGCACATCCTGACACTCAGAAAGTAAAAGCAGCATCGACTCTTCTTTCAACATTATGGCCAAGCATCTTTGCTTTGGTCTCATCTGTCTAAAGGACGTCGCTTGTGCCGCCATTTTCTTTTTTAATTTGCAGGTGTGTACTACCAGGTGTGTACTACTATCTAAAGTGTTTAGATATTGTTTGGAAATGAATAAGTAACCCTTCACAGGTTGATGGGCAGCTACAATTGCTTCTCTTCAGACATTGCTGATTTATCTCAACGTTGTACATCTGCACAATCCGCAGCAGCAAACCTTTGAGTATTTAATTTGGTGTATTTAATTGCGAGAACCCGGCTTTTACCTCCCTATTTAAAATTTATGAAACCTCCAAAGGGTGTACTTACTTTTCTAGGCAACATTACTACCTTAGATTAGTTTATGGTGTATCTTTTGTTCACTTGAGGTAAGCCTTAAATAATTTCAGGAACACTGCTGACATTTTAAATCTTTGAAAATATAAAATACAACTGGGCTGTAAAAGATCGTCCCTTGTATCAAACTGTCCAAGTGAACTGCAGTAATTTCATCAGGCCCATTTAAAAATAACAGCCTATCATCATGAAGCGCAGCACACGTCCATCAGAAGCTGGTTTTGGATAGTTACCCAGACAGCCTCGAATGTGACAGGCCTGCCAAAACAAATGATGAAATAAATAGGTAAACACTGAGCGGCATTTGGAGGAGTCTGTTGGAGTGGAAGGTAAGCAAAACAACTGCTGCGCCGCTGCCAACCTCCAGCCCCCGAAGGCGAGTCGGATGGCGAGGGGAAATCTCTAGCCGTCTGCTTCAGAGGAACATCGCTCGGGGTGACCTGGGAGTCGGGCGGTGAGGGGTTGCTCATCACATGGGTGCTGATGCCCCTCGCTGTGAATTCCCCGTGTGATTCCCAGCTGGCCGGACCTCTTTAGCCACATTCCCCTGCCTGCATCAAAACACATCTCAGGAATTTCGCCTGATGTACAAAAGAAGCTGGGGATTTTCTTGTCTTATGATGTTCTCAGGACACACACAAAAAAAAATCAATTTGCAGGCCTATTTTTTAAATAATCACCACTGTCCTGCTAGGACCAATAAACAATCAATCAAACGGATGAAATCCAAACGCCAGAATTGTTTGTGAGGGGTTGGATGGATCTCACATGGACAGGAAGTGTAGGCTCTGTAATTCCAGGTGGCCAGGGAGGGTTTTTTGGCAGGCTAACCTGCGCGAGACGTTCCAAGGAGCGCCAAGAACAGAGGGGGGACCTGAAGTAGGTGGAATGTTAATCACGGAGAACGGAGAACATGTGTGACAAAGAGAAACGATGGAAAACACATGTCCCATTTCACACTTATTTACCTTTGACTGCCAAAGCCCTGCCAGATTAAAGCGAGACAAGGCGTTGGGGGGGAGGCAGCCGCAAAGGTGGAACTCTTTAAAGTGCAACTCTTTGATGAAGACGCCAGCACTTTGATAGCATTTCAAACATCTCAGAGAGGAAAGAGGAAACCTTGGCGGGCCTCGGCGGGGCTCTGACAAAGAGCCGTGTGTGGAGACACGGGGAGGGGACGCTGATAAACTGTTGCTCAGGACAGAAGGCCATTGTGCTCCACACGTTTTACAAATTACAACTAAAGCAGGAGGAGGACGAGGATCCTGCTGTCTGCCGCAGATTTCTAGTGTTTTACCTCATCTTAGCTCAGGCCAGTGTAAACAAAGATGATCTGAAAATTCATTTGAATTACGACTTAAAATGTAGTGACATCCCTCTGCTATTTTAATCAGTGTGTAATGAGCAACTGTGTTATTATGCAGCTCCATCACTTCATATAAGTTGTTTGAAGCACGTCTTCTGTTGTATTTTTAATGGTTGCTGCGAGGCAAAATTTTCCCTGAAGGGACAATAAAATCAAGTAAAGCAAAGTGCATTATAAATTGTCTTATATAAAGGTACTCCGGCTCTCTACTGTAAAAACACACAACGTCCTAACCGCTCGCCGTCTTAGAAAAGCTCAAGATGTCTGAAATCAAGTCTTTAAAAAGTCTTTTGTTGGTTTGGAGTTTGGTCTTCAAAGTCCCTCTACGAATGAAACCATCACTTAAAAACTTCACTTTGTCGTTCTCTGGTATTAAAACTAGTTTGAGAATCTTTACATATGACACTGTATGTAAAGGCTAGCCAGGTTCAAGGGTCAAGAGTGTGATGCAATGACAACAGAGTGTGTGCGCAAACAGATGGAGGGTGGATTTAAAGCATAAAGACACTGGTGTGCATCATTCATCGCTATTAAATCATATCAAAGTCAAGCGGACCTGGACTTCAGGCAAACTGGTTTCTAGACACCATCTTGGCTTCTTATCAAATCAAATTTTATCTGTACAGCACATTTCAGCAACAAGGCATTTCAAAGTGCTTTACATAATAGACAAAAATACAAAGTCATTTGCCTTCGTTACGGATCAGAATGTTGATTATGTTTCAACTCTAAACAGCTGGGTTCAGAGTTGATACCCATGGATGAGTTTCTCTAGATCTTTTTGGGACATTTCTAATCCTGGAAATGTTCTTCAGGCGACAGAAGGTCGGCTTTGTAACCGTCTTTATGTGGCTCTGAAGGAGCCAGAAGGTCAGAGTCTTTTACTACACCCAGATTCTAATCTGTTTAAACTTTGTCCAAGCCATCTAGACATAAATCCTTTTGTCAACTTATCACGCGTCCTTAAGCCACATTTTTAAATGCTAGCTAAGTGAGAACCTTTCAACTAGAGGCAACCTACAGAGTGGCATTTTGTAAACGAGGCCAATACTTCAGTCCAGCTCTCTTCTACTTTCCATCTTTGTACTTTCTGTAGACTTCCAGTTTCCTGGCTACTGTATCGGTCTTCAAAAGATCCTGCCGATGTTGATTAAGCTCTAAACCGGCAGCAACATCGTTCTGATTAGAGGGCAATCCTGATTCTCTTGGACAGCCTGAATCTCACACCTTAAAGCTCTTGATGATGCAGCCAAAACTTGTGGCTCCACATGCAATCAGAGGAATTTCTCCTTTCTGCAGCGGAGAGAAGAATGACGCTGGTGTTTGATTTCCACGGGCGCTTTATTCTGACATAAACCAGAGAACACGAGCGACAAAGAGACTTAAAAAGTGAGTGTGATTGGAGTTGAGAAGTTTGCAGCTGTAATGGCCGTTTGAGATAAGTGTAACTTATTCCATTTGTCGGTGGCGTCACATGCTCTCGCTGCTTTGAAGTGGCAAATTAATGACAAGCGAGAACAGTAGCCATTCTGCGAGGAGAATGACCCCTTTCCTAATGGCTCCGTGGCACAGGAAGAGAGTCATCTGTCGGCCCCATCTAATTATGTGAATCGAGCAGTTTGAAAAGTGTCTTAAGGCTGTTTAGGAATAAAAGGGACATTTAAATGCAGAGCACTTGGAAAATTACAGATCCTTCAAAAATACTTTCCACGGACACTTTGCTTGTGTGCAAAGAAGTCCTATTTTTTTCTCCGTCTCGTTAATTCTGTTCTCAGAGAGAGCAGTCAGCATTCGGGGGCAGGCGTTCAGAGATAAACCTCCTCCCCAAACTCAGACAGCTTCCACTTTTCCTATTGAAGGAATCTGCTAAAGTTTCCAGCCTCACTTCAATGAAGAACGACATTCATGCTCAAAACAATGAGTCCGTTGTCCTGAATGTATGCACTATGAGAGTCCAATAGCTCATCACTAACTTGATGAAAGACCAAAGTACTTTCCAAAAAGCATGTATGAGGAAGTTTTCACACCTATATTTTGTTTACTTTGGTCCAAATCACTTGAATCAAATCATTTGGTTTTCTTTTAACACTTGTCCCTGGAAACCAAACTAAAACATTCAGTTGCTTCTTTGTCGTTATGCTAAGTTCTGAGTTTGTCGAAAACGTAGAGAAATTATGAAAAAGAAGAATATTGAATGATTTTGAGAAGACATTGTAGAGCTCAGAGTAGTAAAGAAATTAGCTGGAATTGCCCTTTAGCAGTTTATCCAATCAGAAGCTACGTTCATATAAGCCCCGCCCCTTGAAATAATTGTAAATACACAGCTAGTTAATAATCTGTATAAACCATAAATGTAATTATTTAATGACATATTTAATAAACTGTCTATTAAATAAAGAATTTAAACATTAAATATTTACTTATTTTATGGTACATTTCATTAATGACTTCATGACGTGTTTATTGATTTAACTCCATACCACAAGAGCTATTAAATAATTAACCAAAATATTTTTTTATGATTTTAACATGTATTGAATTTAATTTACTTTTTTATCTAATGAATTATGTGAATAATAATGTATACATTTACCCAATTAGTTAAAATGTAATTCAAATTCTTACGGTTTGCAGCTCAGATGATGGACAAATCAGAAATTTTAAAACTTAACCTGCTTTAAATTTCTTCATAACTTTCTTCCTGACCTGTTCCTTGATCTAAACCTGACATTAAACTACACACCAGGTGAAAGCAGCGTCAAAGTTTAGCTTTATTTCTTAAAAATCCAACTAAAAACATGGTGAAGTTTGTGGTTTACATTAAACTGAAGCTTTATCAGGACATTTTAATGGATTTCCAGCAGCAAAGCTCTGTGTTTTCTGATGGTTTTTGTGGATTTCTCTTTAGAAAATCCTCCAGACATTTCTTCTGAACACTTTAAAGCAAAAGTTAAAGCCTTTTTCTTATTGAAATATTAATATATTCCACCCTGCGCACAATAAAAATGAAGATTTTAACATGTTTTATTAAGTTCCCTCTAAGAGAATAACCTGAACATCTTGTGCTGTTTTTCCTCTGCTTGGTTCTCCTAATTATTATTTGATTGCTCATTAGCAGCTGCTCCCAAAACCTTTTGTTTTTTCTTTAATTTCTTCTATGTGAGCTCTTTAATTGTGCCATTTCCTCCGAGGATGGACTTGGAGCTGAACAAGATGTTTTAATACCTGACACTTTGTGCGGGGAGGTAAGAAAACAGGGAAATGATTCTTTTCATTAAACTCAGCCCCGACCTGCTCATTCTCAGAGCCGCTGTCCCGGCGGACGCACACCCTGCTTCCCTTCTCTTACAGGGTATGATGTGTGGATGAAGGCTCTCTCCAGCGCCGTAATGACTGTACAGCAAGATTTTCAAGGGCCCGCTCATGACAATCCCATTTTCTGTGTAATTTCATGGTTGTCTTCTTGAATGAAGATATTGGCTGCTCTGAAGCACGAGGTCAGAGTCTCCCTGCTCCGTTTTCTGGATTGTTCCGGAGTATGTTTCCCTTCACTTGATGAAAAGTAATTCATCATTTACACCCCTGAATTCTGCCACTTTCTTCTCTTTTTTTCCTCCCCCCCCTCCTCTCCTCTCGCTCCGTTTTTTTCTTGTAACAACTTTCTTTGCCTCTCTGATTCCCTGGTGCCACCTTTGGCGTTGCTGAGAGATGAATCGGTTCAATACGGCGCCAGGTCAGCCATCTCAGAGAACAGGTTAGCCCTCCCAGGCCTCCCCGCTGCCCTCCACTCCTGATAGACTTTGTCACCTCTCTACCTCTGGAAGTCAGATCCTGTCAGCTCAGGCATCCTTCAGGATCCCCGAAGTAGCTTTGGCACCCAGTGGGGCGTGCGAGCTTAAAATTGATTTTCCTTTCCCCCCTAATTCTGTGTTTTTTCTTTTTCCTCTTCCTCCAGATCAGCCAGGTTCCCTTAAGGGAGGTGGCTGACAGCCAGCTGAAGGCCGCAGCCAATCAGGAAGCAGCAGAGGTGTAAAAGACACCCAGAGAAACTTCCTGGAGGCAGAGAGGGGCAAAGGTTCCTGACATGTTGAGGAAGAGGCAGAGGATGCTGTTGCTAAGAGACCGGTGGGGTTTTCCCTTCAATTCATGGCCGCCTGGTTTTACTACCAGATATTAGCTGACTCCAGGGCTCCTTAAACTCTCTTTAAGTTGTTTTCATTTCATCAAAAGTTCAAAAGGAAGTACGGTCTTCCTTTAAAGATGATGTCACTCTACAGCTGTGTTTCCATTAATCATAAAATTGCACGAATTGGAATTAAAAAGGAGGAAAGGAGGGGTTTAGAATTAAAATTGTTGCCTAGTTTGTTGATAATTTTCGATTAAAATGCAATTCATTCATTACAGACCCTGCATTTAACTTGATTAGAAATCTTAATCGAGTTCCACAAAAAGAAAAAGGAGAGTTTTTTTATTGACTTCCATCATGTTTCTAATTTTAAAAGTTAAAATGAAATAAATTTATTGAAACACTGCGATTTTTGTTGCGGTAGGAAGACTTAGATTTTCAGCCGTATCAACAGGATGCAATGGAAATCTGAAGAAATTCAACGGTTTCTGAAAGGAGAGACGTTGCGTTTATCAGTCAATATTGAGTATTTACGGTAATTTAGCATGTTTTACTTCGGTCTAATCTGATGAAAAACTCTAATGGGCAAAAATATTTACTCACAGGACATTTAAAGAACTGCATACAATTAAAATAGGCAAAAATATCCAGGCGGAGATTTGAAACTTAGGGCCTTAAAGGTTTAAAAACCACAAATATCTTTGTTGTTGAGCTCATATGCTCACATTTTTTCAATAATTTCCCAGCAAAAAGCAGTTTTGAATTGAAAATCTTGCTTATTTTGTTGAGAATTTTGTTTTATTAAAATGCGATTAACTCATTACAGATCCTGCATTTAACTTGATAAAAAAAATTAATGGAGTTCCACAATTAGGAAAAAAAGACAAAAGAGAAGAAAAGAAAGTACAAATCTTTTGTTGATTTCCAACAAGTCTCTAATTTAAATGCAACAAACTTGGACACAGAGCTTCCATAATCACCACAAACTACCTCCCCTTTTTAAAAAAAATATTATTATAGCTCTATTTTCTTCTGATCTGGCAAAAGGACTGGGCTGAAAATGAGTGAAAATGCAAACAAGAAAGTAAAGAAAACAATTTTTGCGCAGCAGTGGACATGCGTGTGCCAAGTCCAGGTTTATTAGTAGTTATGGAGCGGCCGCTGTGGCTCAGACAAGCGCTTACGTGAGTTCCCTTTCTCTCGTCCAGAGTCCAATCAGGACAAAAAATGAAACCCTTGAGACTTAAGAGAGACGGAACCTGATCATCCGGTCTCATCAAGGCTCCGGCTCTCCGGTAACCCTTCCACGCTGAATAAAACCTCTCTCCGCGGCTCCTCAGAAACTAATTCCCGGGTACTTAAGGAAGCACAATGAGCTCAGATTGGTATCATCAGTAAATTACACCTACGGCTCCGGCACCGCTGTCTGAACTCGACTCATTCATGAGGTGGAAGCTTCTTCACGGTGGCAGGGGATTATGTTAAGGTCCATATGTTGAGGGCATGATGACACACCTCCAATCAGAGAAAAATCGCCTCTGGATGAGGACTGGATTTTCAAATGATTTTACCTGAAGGTGATGACTCAAACGGTGACAAAAATGGCTCCTGTTTCTCTGCTAAAGATGCAGATGATCATTTTAGTTATCGATTAGTCATTTATTCTGATGATTAATCGATTAGTTGGAAGTTTAAAAATTGGAAAATCGCTCCTATTTCTCTTCTAAAGATGGAGATGATCATTTTAGTTATTGATTGTTTACTCTGATGATTAATCGATTAGTTGGATTTTGAAAAATGTAAAAATTCTTTTTGATATTTTATAAATAGATTAAAAAATGCAGATCAAACTATTTCATTCGTTTTTTTTATACAGGAAACTAAACACTTTATTTCCAAAAACGTAACAAGAGAAATTTCTTGAACATATTCTTGATTATTTGTAGCAAAGGATGCATCTGCTGGAAAAATAAAGACTCTTTCTGCTTGACTTAACATTAATACAGAGTGGGGCTGACCTGTTGGTTATTTTTTCTACTAAACTGATTAATAATTGGATAAGAAAAGGCACCTAAAAGACGATTTCTTGTACAGAACATGAACTGGGAGAAGCCAAAAATGCAACTTGAGGAGTTTTGGGTACAACATATTTACAGACAAAGATTATTTTTTCATCTTAAATGTAAAATGTAGATTTTTTTATACAGTTTTGGATTAATCACTGCTCTGAGTGTGCTGTTCTTTCAGCAGTTAATTACAAAATTTGTTGACGATTAAACCGATTAATCGTTACAGTCCGGTTTCAGTTCCTGGTGAGGTGAGTGTTTAAAAACGTGACACCTAGCGCTGATCCCAGACACAGGGCGCCCTGTGTGTTCGCCTCAAGTGCTTCATATTTCAGTGAAATCTGGCTCATGCCTCCAGCAGATAAACTCAGATGCACAGCCCACATCCTGCACATCCTCGCCTCGGAGCCACTCGGGCACCCAGGTGGCGCAGAGGCAGGAAGCAGGGCATCGGGAGGCCGAGAAAAGCTGCAGATCTGCACGTTTTCCATGGCTGAACGAACTATTACACAGACAGAAAAAAAAAAAAACACAGTGCACAGATGGACTTCAGGGGTTGGAGGGGCTTCTGGAAAAAAAAAAAAAAGCAGGGCAGGATCTCGTATCCCTCAGCGATGTTAAAGACAGTTGGGATCTTTGACTGGATTCATGCCCCTGGTTGCTGGAGTCAGGTGCTGCTCAGGTGACAGTCTGAGTAAAACTGAACACAACTCTTTGCTTCTCCATTTTCATCTTACATGAACATTTATCATAATCGAGAGCTTATCAAACTACAAGAAATGTATAATGATACCCATGAAGTATAAAAAAAGGAAGATGTTCAATCGGAAGACTGAATCTTTTCACTGTGGGAGGAATCAGCTGCTTATCATCACAGGAAGTTAAGAAACGCACGGCATGAATCATGTGAACAAAATCTGTGTTTTCTGTCTCCAAAGCAGGTTTGTAAACTAAACAGCTGCTTTGCCAAGAGGAACACTTCAGGTGTGCAGGTGTGTGAGGCTTCAGGAGGGACCACTCTTTAAAATGTCAAAGACTGGTCAGTTCTGGAGGTTCTGGGGTGGCCTAGTCAAAGCCCAGACCTCAATCTAATAGGGAACATGTGTCAGGACACAGCTTGAACAGTTTATTAGGAAAACTGAGATCTATCCATAAAAACCCCAAGCTTTAAATTATTGCCGAGGTCTGAAACAACAAATCAAATTAATTGTGATTAATCGCGATTAATCGAAATAATGGTCAACTAATTTAGTAGTCAATTGGAACTGGAGTATTTTGGTATTTTGCTGGAAAAACAACATATTCAGAGGCATAATTAAGCCAAACTGTACAAATGTATCTACATTTTGTATTTAAGATAAAACCTTCATCTATAAACACATTTTATCAAAAACTCCTCAAGTGGCAGTTTTAGGTTCACCTGGTTCAAATTCACCAAAAGAATGCTATATTATCGCAATTTAGGCAATTCAAATTTTATTTTCTAGTTCAAAATAGACATTGATTTGTTTGTTTTTAATGTATTTTTAATATTGTATAAAATAAGCCTAAGAGGTGAAATTAAAAATTATGTTTTTTATCCGATTAATCGATGTCAGAATAATCAATTACTAAAATAATAATGAGCTGCAGCCTGATGCTTGTTTTAGCTACTGTGAGGCGGACTCTGGTGTTTTTTTTGTTGTTGTTTTTTTGTGACTATATCTGTGCACAAAATTTCCAAACCAATGCTGAACTTTTTTCTTGTCGTTAACTCGTTTTTGGAAGCATTTCCTCCATTCCTCGACTTGTTCCCAACAAATTTGTTCCGTAAGAACAGGCTGTACCTGTTATGAGAAGTGGAAATTTGCAGGTAAATAACTGATTTTAAGGTTCCTCAATGCACCAGAGAGGCTATCAGTGTCTGGGTGCCACCTCATTTCATACGTTAAGTGATTTACCTTCAGCTGCAGGAAAAGCTGTGCAATATCTGAGCCTCCCTCTCCTCTGGCTCATGTCTGCATTTCTCTGCAGGGAAAGAAGGCTCACATTGGAGGCCTCAAATGAGATTTCAAAGAGTCATATTCTGATAAAAATGATCCTTAACCCAGAGGTTTAAGTTTGATGTGGCTTGCAGGTGCAGCACCTTCCTGATCCGTTTAGTGCTGAAGCTGGACCAGAGTGTTTCTGGGCTGCAGCCAGAACAGATTGTGCAGTAATTTACCGAATGTACGGTGAGGCCTTTACAAGCAGAACTATGTATGTCAGCAAGCTACAATATAAGCCTCAACTGAAACAGCCTAATCTTTTAAAAATGACACTCAACATATAAAATATAATGTGAAATACGTTTTTAACCTTTGTGTTTGGACAGGTGTTTTATTATATCTGAATATACCTAAAAAATGTCAAATGATGTGGCTTAAGTTAAGTTTTAAATACTGGGCTTTCACTATAAGATTAACTTATTATTTTATTTTCAGATACTGCAGTGTAAACGATAGTAAAAGTCCTTCTTATCCTATTTTTACCTCAGCTTGGGCTAGCCTACGTTAGCTTACCTCAGCTAACTTAGCATACATAGTTAGCTTTCCTGTTATAATAGAGTTTAACTTATTTGTGCTGTAGCTTACTTAGATTTGCTTTAGCTTAGCCTATCTCATTTAACCTAATTAGGCTTTAGTTCACTCTAATGTACCTTAGCCTACTTTAGCTAAGTGTAGCTCATCTTATTTTATCTTGTCTTAGCTTATTTGTTGTTCATTTACAATTGGCTGAGGTTTTCTCAGTTTTGTTTAGCTTAAATTACCTTATTTTACTTTACTTTAACTTCAATTTATCATAGCTTTGGTTAGCTTACAGTAGCTTAGCTTAATTTACTTTAGCTTACCTTAGCTTTAGTTGGCTTATAGCTTCACTTATTTTAGTTCATCTTTGTTTATTTTTTTTAGATTGTGGTAACTCATTTTATGTCCTCCTAACTTTGTTTTCCTTAAATTATTTTAGTTTAACTTAGCTTAGTTAAGCTAGTTTTGATTGAATAGTTTGACATACCTTGTTCAGAATGTTTTTTCCCACATTTTAAACACAGCAGAATTTGACAGAAAGCTAAAACGTTTAGCTTTAAGATGATGACGCTATGGGACTACTCTGCTTTGATATTTGTTCTTATTTTAACGGACTGCAAGCTGATTGCAAAAGCTACTATTGTCCAAAAAAATGGGTAATAAAACTTTTGTACAATAATGAATCCGATTCATAAAATCCCACTAAATTGAACAACTCAGTTTATTTAAAATTTATCTGAAAATTAGGGCTATTTGTCATCATCTAAACTCTTACAGTTCAACAGAAAACAAGAAATTAAATTTTCTAGTGGCTGCGAGAAATCATAAACATAGAAAGCAGGGAAAGTTCAGCCTTTCACCTATATCTCTCAACTTCTTTCAGCAGTAAACCTATGAACTTTGAATATGAGATTATTATTCTAAAGTACACTTTAAGTTTCTCAGTAAGTTCCCCTTTTCACATCAAACGGAGAGAGGCCGTTGTGGTGTCACCAGCACTTTGTACAGCTGTTTTACTTCCCTCTTATCATCCCAGCAGGGTATGCGCTCCCTCCCTCCTCCACTCCGATTGGCTGAGGTGAACGGGGTGTTGTGTTCGAGGCGTACCGCATGGCGTAGGAGGCAAACGATAAGCTAAACCTCGTGGGACGACAGTGAACTTGTTCGCAGTGGTGCACTGTTATCCTGCAGCAATTGATGAGCCCGATACATTTAATTGGGGTGGTCCGTTTCCCCCCCTCACCTCCTCCCGCCACTCTCAAAATACCCTCCTTGTCATTTATACTGTGACTGTAGGCGGATTGGGGGGATGAGAGTAAGAGACGGGGCGAGGTGATGAGAGGGAGAACAAGATCCCCCCACAAAACAGAGATAAAGAAAAAATGTAATACTTCCACATTTTCCAGTGCTCCTTTCATCATTATTCAAAAATTAGTTTTTAATGCAATGAGTAGCTCCAATCATGTTAAGGTCTGCATGATTCAGATAGTATCATAATTACAATTAGATTACATTACCGCAATCAGAGAAAGGGGGGATCGTTAGGAGAAGGAATATAAATTGCTTTAGTTTTACAAGTACTGAGCAAGCAGAAATTTGAATTAATCTTCACTTAAACATCTTCCCCCCTTACAGAACTGCAAAGCATGCTGGTTTCTTTCAGGCCATCAATACAAATTAAGAGAGAACTATGATTTTTTTTTTCTTCTGTCTTTTGAGCATCTTTGCAAGTTTTACTCAGAAAGATGACATTTACTTCATCATCCACTCTTACTTTGGGTTAAACAGTTTCTAAAGTTGGTGTTACGTTTCAGAGACATCTATTGCCCCCAGGGGTAAAATCTTTATCTGGTTTTGCCCTGCAACAACTCTAAATTGAATTACAGACCAAACTGTAGAGAAACTACCAGTTTCAGTCGATTTCAGCCACTTTATACAACCGATCCTGCACCTCCTTCAGCTGAGGCTCTATAGGATGATGGTACAGTTCAGTTAGAGTGGAGTCACTTGCAGTGAGAGTCCAACTGGTGTTGGAAACTCTTTCCTGACTAAACTAGACCGTAAACAGGCTTGCCATACCACTCGGTTGAAACGAGGCATTGGTTCTGCCAAATGTCGTCCAATATTTTGTTGTCACTACTGCAGTAAGAGTACCGTGAACACGGAAAAAGGAATAATGGAGGAGAACTCCTTTCAACCTCCTGAAATTCCCAGTAAGCTGGTTGAAACTTTGTCACAGTTGGGATTTTAGAGAGTACAACGGTCCCAAACACATGGTGTTGGAATAGAACATTTGGACAACCAACTTGGAATGAATTGTTTGAATAACAACTTTTGGAAGGTAATTTACACTTTCAAATGAGATTGGGAAGTTTAGTAACATGCATTTACGTCTTCCTTTGTTCCAATTTGTCCATTTATTTTCCTTTGTTTTAATTTTGTGGCGATCCTTCATGATTTGCATTCATAAAACACACGTGGAACCAGACATTAACGTACTTGGCGTCCTTTATGAATGTGTCCTTCAGACCGTTTGGTCACATTGTGCAGGATTATCCCAAACTGCAGAACAAAATGCAAAAGGAATGAAATAAAAACCATCAGTGGGATTGTTAGGGGATGATGAGGTCTGAAGTTAGCAAATCCCTGATCCACTAATGAATTAAGACTCCAGTGAAGAGTGGCGGGCCTTTCTTGATGACGGCTGACAATTTCTGAGCTGCTCCTTTTTACTTTCCAGACCAACTACTTAACCACACTTAATTAAAACAAAGCCTTTCCTGTTCAGCTCACAAATTGCAGTTTGACCATTTTTTCCAGGAAGGGTGGGTGCTCATTTACTGCATATCAGTTACCTTTTCTCCCTTCCCGTCTCAGGACACGACTGGAGATTAATGTGCACTTCTAAATTACCACACATGCTGGGTATTTATCAGCTCTGAGAACAATCCTGCAGATTCATCCCCAGCGCTAAGTGCGGGAATATTCATGAAAAAGGGGGAAAAGGAGTAATTTTGTGCCCTTTTTGATGATTAAAAAAGGAGTTTCTCATTCCTGCTCATTTTCTTTGTGGGTGTTTTGGTCATTGTGTTCTTGTGTCTCCACTCAGAAAAGGACAGGCTTCATTGTGGAGGCAAATCCTTCTTAATTTAGCTGAAAACACGGACTTGTATTTATGGGTGAAAAGAAACAGCGATACATTACGGTCAAACAATGTGATAATGGCGATAGGACGCCGCATTGTGCTTGTTTGTAAAGCCGTGGTGCAGATGCCCATAATGGACCGGCATTCAATCCCTGACTTCAGTAATGACTTGGGTAAACAGAGCTTTCAAAATGAGTTTCTAAATCAGTGCATGGAGGCAAAAGGAAGGGGGGAAAAAACAAAAACAGAGGGGCTGGGGGGCTTGTGGTCCTCGACACCCTGGCTTTAATCAGGCATTAGGAAAAGGGAGTGAAGATGTTATGAAAATGCGGCGCTGGCCTTTGTTCGGCGTCTGTCATGGCATTGACTTCCCTGACACAATGCTACAATGCATGACGGATCAAAGTAATTAAAGTTCCAATAATTTACCTTCCTCTGTTGCGTGTCAAGTCTGCCAGACCGGCTGCTCTCAGGCCCTTCATTGATTTCCTCACCACTATCAGAGCACAATCCTTAAACACAGAGAGACTTGAGGGCAGGGCCTCAGTGTGTATGTGTGTGTGAGTGTTTTAATAACTTTCCATGCTCATATAATAGCAACGCTTCAGATGTTTAACCATTAATGATCACAGACAGATGACGGAGATAGAGGGACGAGTGCATGTGAACCCCCCTCGCCCATTCCCTCTGTGTCAAATCACTCTGAAGTTCCTGTCAGTATTCCCGCTTCATGCTCAGAGAGGAAGAATTGTGTCTCCACCTTGTTAAAATTCAGCATCAGGCAGGAACAACTTGCCTTTATCCCCAAATCCACTGAGGATTTAGGCACCAGTATGCAAGAGCTGTGTGTTGAGGAGTGACTCTGAGGCAGAGTTCTGGTTTAAGCCTTGGACATACTCGGACGTACTTCACTTGGCGTAGTCAGAGGCACAAGTACGCTCAACGGTTCTCTATGCAGCACTGATAAGATTGAGAGTCGGCGCCATTTTCTAGATGAAGTGGAGTCAAATTTTGAAGAGATCAGAAAGTATACGATCGGTAAAGGAATACAGGAAGAAAACAGCTCAGACCCTCGGTAAGAATGAGGCACCATGTCGAATCTGACGATGAAATCTGAACTGTCCACCAACAGCATGTATGTGGTTCTCATGGCTCAGAATGTGGCCACTAGCATGTGGAGTTTTCACACCTGATAGTCCACTTGATTCGGTTTGATTGATTGCAACATTTTCTGTTGCTGCAATTCACTTTCACACTGGACTGTATGAAATTTAACCAAACCTTTAGATAAGCCTGTTCCCCTCCTTGCCTGAGGGGGCGCTGCACCAAGAATCACAACAGGAAATGACATGAAGACGACACTGAGTGCAACTTCCTTCTTCATGAAATGTAAACAAATGTAGAGCGGCGTCAGATTTTAAAGGCTAATTGTCTTTGGCAGCTCCCACTGGTGCTCGGTCTGCACGTTTGTTTTGGTCGTATTTACCCAGAATGCCCTGCTTTGCAGACCGTCTCCTGCTTTTAGAGCAGTCTATGGCTTGCATGGATTCAAACTGCACCAGACTTAGGTTTGATTATGCATTCAAGCTGGACTTTGTAGGCAAACAAACTAGATTAAAGGGGACTAAACATGGCTGGTGAGAAGAAGAGCAAATCCAAACTTCTGCGCCAACATCTTCCTTCTTGATTCACTGAAGTTGTTTGTTGTCTAACCACTTCACCGTGGAATAGAAACAGCTCAGATAAATCACCAGAAGCAACAAAATTGAGATGAAATTCCCACCGATGATGAAAGCAGGTGAATGACTCCCTGAGTTGGTTCTGCAGTCATGTACTTGAGGTTACTCTGTCTCTGCCGTCTTCACTCCTCAGTTTCCCCTCTAAGGCATGACAATGTGTCATTGTCATTTTGCAGACGCTTTCAGCTGCATGAGGTGGTGGTGGAAAGAGGGAAGAGGGAAGATGAAGGGGGGTCTCTTTTGAAGGCTTACTACCCCCAAAACCTCCTCTCCTCCCCTGACGAAAGTTAAATGGTTGAAGTATTCCTGTTCTGAGATGTGATTAGCATGTCACACATTAAAAATGCCACATTAAATAATCCCATCCTTCAGGCTTTACTTCCTCACCAGGTATTAGCTTAGACGGAGAATAATCCTAAGCTATTTGGGAAGTGGGGAATCCACAAAAAGATCTTGGCACTTGCTGTTTGAATTTCCGATCTGCCTGCTAGGTGCGTTGCTCAACCGTCTTACAGCAGAGACGGCGGAGGAAGCCGAGCCAGGGCGCTTAGAGCTCACCGCCACGGCAGCCAGGTTTTTCTACGTCTAATCTCGTCTCTCTTCCACTCCTCCGTCAAGACGTGAAAAATTTCCCCCGTCGAGGAGTCGAGGTTCATCGTGCGAGTGGGAAACACAGCTCGGGGAGCTTCTTTGTGTAAGTGATGAACACTCTGCTCAGGTCAAGCATGAGTGGGATGCGTTAACAGATGATATTCTCAAACATAAAGAATCCCGTTTCCAAAAGGAATACCAAGACAAAGGCTGAGTGAAAAACCCAAAAGACGGTATAATTAGTGTAGGGATGGTCCCTTTGGCAAGAGGTTAGAAAACAGACGGGGTACAAACAGATGAAAGAGGATGAGCCTTCAGAAAAATACACAGAGACGCAATGCATTCTGGGAAAAAAAACACCTTTAAGAATATGATTAAATTACAGCTTTCATAGAAACATTTCTTAGTTTTCCAAACTCTGGTTTCAAATGCTGTAAACATGAATGGATGGATGGATGGATGGATGGATGGATGGATGGATGGATGGACGGACGGAAGGATGGATGGATGGATGGCTGGATGGATGGATGGATGGACGGACGGAAGGATGGATGGATGGATGGATGGATGGATGGACGGCCGGAAGGATGGATAAACGATTGTTGGATAAATAGTGACGATGAATTTTTAGTCGCTGAGATGACAAATCTAAAACATCCCAAACCCAATCAGACTTTTTATCCGAATCCAGGTTTATTAAACACAAAATATTACTAATCAACAATAAATCCCTACTTTTGTAAATTTCTGTAAATCTGTCACAAACTTTAACCCCTGTAGCCAGTGACTCAGCATGTTCAGGGTCATCTGGTTCTTACATGACTCAGCAGGTTGTTCCTACTGATTCTAACTAAGATGATGTGTGTTGAATTTTTAGTAAAAACATTTTCTTAGCAGGAATTTTAATAGGTTAAATTACATGCAAATAAAAAATTAAGTCCCTCCTTTTAATCTGCTTTTTCACTTTGTTGTGGTAGATTCTCAGTGATAGTTTGTCACGGTTCTGTTGGGAATGTGACGCTGCTGCTGCTGCTGCTGCTGCTGCTGATGATGATGATGAGGAGGTGATTTTTAACCCTGATAAATCCCCAGCTCTTGTGACTTCTGATGCAAACAAACAGATTAAACAACAACATGAGCTTGAAGATGAATCGGAGCAGGAGTGAAGTCTTTGTCTTCTGTGGCAAGTCAAAGATCGCCTGGAGTCCCGTGGAAATGATGCTTCAGTCAGAAAGTAGACATAATGTTCTCCTTATGCGCTGCTACAGAGTGATGAGCGGGATGACGTGAAATCTGATCACAAAACACCCTGAAGCCTCTTTTGCTATAGCCCTCAGAAACATAACAACACCATCATCTCCATATTCTGTGTCAAAAACCTCCCGAATAAACAATAATAAAAAAAGAAGAAATACTATTAAAAGATCTGAGGTTTTGATACAAGTACGAGAGACAAAGATGTTTTCTGCTCGGCTTGGAGGTCACTGCCCTGTGGCAAAAGATGGCTAATTATCTTCGTTCAAATAGGTTACGGTTGTCATTACTTCTGGTCACATGATTGCATTCATCCAACATGTTTTTCTCCCTTTTTTTATCCTCGCACCACAATGGAGCTACAGACGTTTGGGGAACTCCTCTGAAATTCCCCCCGAAGTTAAACATTTGTTACGCCGTCACAAGCAGTTCAGCGGTGCAAGGTCGTGACCCGGGTTAGAGGTTTTAAAAAACAAATTTATTGCATGCTTGTAAGGATTTTTACCAAATGGATGGACTGAAAGACGACACATATTACTAAAGAAGAAGGAGCAGGTTTGACCTTTGAATTTGGCCTTCAGGAGCAAAAACGGTTCTGCTCCGGTTCTGCCTTCAAGCGATTCACTTCAAAGAAGCCAAACTCTGGCGTCCTCATTAATTACACTGTCTACAGCCTACAGAAGCCACCAAGCTTCCCCTGAAGCTTTACGTTGATTTATTTCCAAATACTTATCAAGCATCCTTTTATAGTTCAGTAAAACGGCCACAACCAAGACGGCCAAGAAGTTTTCTGTTGCTTTATTCTGGGTAAAGACCGTTACTCATCTGCTAAACGACAACAGAGCCGTTTTCTTACAGTCAGAATTGAAATATGAGTCATTGCTAAGTTAAGAAGACCGCAAATGAAACAAAATTTACTGCATTTTAGCTGCTAGCGTCATTGTGCTACAAAGAAGCATTGGAAGCTAGCAGCTAATCGCTACAACGATTAGCTTGCTAGCTAACTCATGATTTCTGTGTCCATGAATTATTAGAGCCAAACAAATCCACAACTGCAAAAGCAAACTCAACTTTTAGCTCTAAAAATGAATGAAAACTGTATAAAAAGTATGTTAGTTTATTTTTGTTTTGTTTTTTAGAGGAAAATCAAAATGTTTTCTAAAATGATCCCAATAAATTCACTATAAAACTTTCAAACATTTCATTGTATTGTTTCCATGCAAAACTTATAAGTTTGTAAATTGATAGATTTCCATGTTTCCTGAGTTTTTTCTAAACTAATATAGTCATAGTTATCAGCTTGTGTAGCCAAATATAAACATCGTTAGCAAAAGATGAAACTGAGCTAAGCGTTCAAAAACAAAACTAAGCAAAGACAAAATAATAAAATCCAAAATAAACTAAGATAAAAGACAAAATAATGTAACGTAAAACAAAATAATCTAAAATTAAGGTAATCTAGGATAAGATAAATTAGGAAAATATACAAATCTTCACTAAGGTAAACTAAAATAAGATCTACTTTCACAGCTTTTTTGAAGAAACATCATTTGCTAAAGCTAGTTCGCTTGGCAGCTAACCACTGGGTTAGGAAGAAAGTTAAGCCAGGTGGATAGAGGCTGGAGGAAAGGGTTTAACTCAACAAAAAAATCTTTAAAAATGTTTACATTTATCCAGATTTATATCAAAGTCACAAACCAAAAGATTCCTCAGATGGTTGAGTGTTGAAGCTCGGAGTCCACAAGAAGATCCTTGTTTTAAAACCCTCACTTAGTATTTTTTTTTTTTTTACGCATTTAAGGGAACAAAAAAAAGATGTTCCCCAGCAACAAACTCACACAGTGCATCCATTTTATTCCAAATGTGGCGCTATTATACAGCTAATTATTGCATTAATGGGGCTATTTTCCTCCGTTTTCTACAGGCGTGGACTGTAAGTCAAAACCAGCCTCAGAGCTGAGCTGGAGGCAGAAATGAACAATGATCTCTTCACATTTTTTCATCTGGATCATTTTCGCTGCAGCTGGGTGTATTTTTGGGGAAGCAGAAACAAAGGAGTCCATCCATGAGAAGAGCTGGACGTAGGATTTAAATCACATTTATGGGACAGAAAAGTTAGTTTTATTCTCTCAGGAATAAAGACGGATGTAAAGCCAGGTGGCGGATGATGCTCGGAGGAAAACAAACACCCCTTTGGAGTTTGTTGCATGGCTGAACATTGTCCATCCACTGTGGGCCTGTGGTGACGAGACCCGGGGCGCCAAAAGAGCAAAAACCACCATGTGCTCGGCATCCAGCGTGTTTTCTTTCTGTTTTTAAGCTTTGTAAACGGATTTTCCTGACAAAAAATAACAGAGTTTAGATTTCCTTCACCGTTATTTGTGCAATCCAAGAGGCGTGTAATGCCATTAATGCAGTTACCCTGCTAAGTGTTATGCAAACCAAACACGGCGGAAACAAAGCGTCTCCTCTATTTGTCTTTGACAATGCACGGCTGGATTACGCCCAGAAACCATGAGTTATTCAATTTCCACCTGGAAAAGCTTAGCTGGCATTCATCATATTATGAGCGTATCTGCTCGATTGGATATAATTCACACACCTCGACGGAAGCTTACACCTGCTTGAGGGAATTAGGGCTGAGGCCTTTAATAAACGTTTAAACCTGTCAGACAAATGAGATAAGTGCATTCATGACCTGTTCCTCCTGTTCGCCGCCTTAATACCATCTGAGGGGGATTCCTTTTCCCGTACCTGCGGAAAGTCGAGTGTGTCTTTTGGGCCGGCGGGGAGCCAATTCCCTGTCAGAAGCAATTAGGGATGTGTTTGACGAAGGTCACTGAGAGTCATGGGAAGTGACAGGAGTGACGGTATTTAGAGAGGGGGAAAAGATGGAGGAAGAAGCTAGATTTCTTTCCTCATCATCCATAATAAAAGCCTCCTCTTCAGTGTGTGTGTGTGTGTGTGTGTGTGTGTGTGTGTGTAAGGAGGGAGGGGTGAGGCCTGCTGAAAAAGACAGTAAGCGGATGCAAACTTCCCACTGAGAGAATTTCTCCAGGTCGAATGCAAAACGTTCCCGACTAATCATCCGCGCAGTGGAAACGCCAGCTGCGGCCCGTGGTAGGATTATCATTCTCATAGACCTCTCGCTGAGCTTTTAGCTAAATGAAAAATCTGCTCCATAGCCTAGGGAGAAGGCAGCGTGCAGATAAGAAGGAAGAGTGTTTACCGAGAGGCAGCGCCGGTGAAAAACAGAACAGGTTTTTTTTCCCTGTTTTTACTCAGCAATGTAAAAATGGTAGGAGAAGAAATCATTAAGCTGGGAAGGAAGGGAGGAAAGATCAATGTATTTACACGATTCATTTGTGATAAAGTTCTTCTGGGCTCATTAATTTTATGTTTCTGTCTACCTTCTGTCCTCGGGGCAGCGTGCAATTTGTTATTCTATTGTTCTGCTTCCTGCAGAAAGCTGGCTTTAAGATCCGCTCAGAAATAGAAAACAAAATCCAGCAAAGTACTGGCAAAGGATCTGAGATGCGCATCTTCTCTCAGTTGATCATCTGCTCTATGTCAGGATTTCAGCTAATAGCTCCCTGGGAATCACATTCTTGGGGCTAAAATCCTGTTTTCTGAGAAACTCTCTTAGCTTTGGTGGTACTCACCTAAAAAAAATACCTTAAGAAATTGAAAAAAGAAGCAAAACTAAACTGGAGATAGAAACTAAACATTCCCAAGATGATATACTGTAGAAGGAAGGAACCAATCTCAGTTAAAATGAATAAATGTAATAAATGTAATCTCCGATTTCAGAAATCAAGAATTAAATGCATCAAATCCTCAAAAATATCTGAATCAAATTCATGTATTTAAGTTCTGCTGGTAAATTTTGTGATTTTTGATTAAGATCTTCTGGAGTCGAACAGCAGTGTAAATCCAGCTAGGGTAAGATTAGCTTAGCTTAGCTAAACCCAAGCATCCTACTTTAAAATACACTATACTATACTAAGCTAAGTTAGAAGGTAAACTGTTCTAAGATTTGCTAAATGAACTCAAGAAAATACAAGCTAAACTAAAGCAACATAAAAAGAAAAGCTAAAGTAAGTTTTATAACTAACTGAGCTACTAAATTGGGATAAACTAATGTAAAACAAACTAAGCTAAACAGAGAAATGTGAAGATAAACTAGTGCAAACTAAAGCTCGACGAAGAGAAGGAAAGAGAAAAGCTAAGAATAACTGATCACAGAAAAGCTAAGCTAAATTTAACTAAACTAACAACAAAAAAAGCTAAACAAGGAAAAGATAAGACTACTTGTATGTAAACTAAACTACTAATAGTAGGTAGACAAGAAAAGTTAAGAAAATATGATAAACTATACTACGGAAAAAACTAAGAATAAAAAATAAGCTACACATCTACACTAAGGAAGCAACAGACAAGCTAAACTAACTTTAGCTAGGAAAAGATAAGCTAAACTAAACTAAAATTTAAAAAATTAACTAAATTAAACTAAGAAGCTAAACTAAATTAAGCTAGGATAAGCTAAATTAAGCTAAGAATGGATTAGCTAACCTAGCTAAAAAAGTGTTGAACCATTTCTTTCTTTCTTTTCTTAAAGTCTAAATATTGACATGATTTATTTGTGACAATGTTCCTTTTGATTCATTTACTTCATCTTTCTCCACTTTTTTCCTTACTTCCTGTGAAAAGCTAAGCTAAGATTCAGGATCTCAAACGGAGGCAGCGGGATAATCGGATTGCTGTCCGGAGCGGCAGCAGCAGTCACTTTTGGGCTGGATCAAATGAAATAATCAGTTTTAAATTGAGGCAGAGGTCAGTAATCTTATGAGGCTCTTTGCCCTCTCACACACACACAACCTAAGGGTAATGGATCTCTATTAGCACTCTATTACCGACATCTGTAACAACGGAGCAGAGCGCCAAACACCGCTAACAAGGGCAATGTATTTGGAAGTCACTAGCCGGCTCCCTGCGGACGCTGCTTCTCATTATGAAGCTATCAGGACCGTTCTGTTTGCCCGGACGCTCCGGTAGAGGTGGGAGAAGATGGGGCACTGAAATAACAATTAAAGGGGCCCACCACTAAGCTGTTAGGGGCTTTTGGAAAGGTCCCAAGGGCACCCTTGGGGTCCAGTCGCTCTCGACCTTCCTCCTCTGATCCGGCAAAGCCTAAGCAGGAGGTTAGTTTATTATTACGGACTCTCTAATTCGCCGAGGTTTGGAGTCAAACGTGAGTGGGAAAGTGCGTAAATGATTTACAAAGCCGAGTGCTGGTGTAAATATTCCTGAGGAATGCCACTGAAGTCCTCGATTTCTCATGCTCCGCTCGGCTCTTAATCAAATAAACCTCAGAGTCTAAACGGAGACCAAACCAATTCTGCTTCGGAAAATAAAGCGCCTCTCTGTGAACTAGTTCAAAGTGATTACTCTGATTATAGCTCAGCACAGAGGCATTAGATACGGTGTCTGTCAGAGATATTCTCATCCTGACACAGGTCCCTCACAGGATCCGAAAGCGCTAAAGGTGTCGCAGTCAGCACAACACTGCCGGTCACAATGCCTTCAGATAAACACAGAGAAGAAGCAGGGATTTAGATTAAGTCAATCGCCGCCCGCCGCTGACCGTATGTTTGCTGTCAAACAATGTGGAAATATCAGCAGCGCGATGAGGCTTTAATCCAATTGGCATCGGAGCAAAACTTGTAAACTAATCTGTGCATTAGCCCAGCTGCCAGGGCGCTCTGGAGACCTGGAGTTTTTGGGGGCTGTTTGTCGGCCGCCTGTGATAAGAACCGCCAACAATCCCATCTGAAAAAGTGAGCTTAGTGAGCAGCTATTCTTCTCCACTTAGGCCATTTATCACTCTACCTGTCTCTGAGACCTATTTAAGATTAAGGTCACAGCAGAGTTCTTTGAATACTTTTAAAATTCATAAGTCGAGAGGCTTAACGCGATTCTTCATAACAATGAAAAGTCTAATATTTTATGTAAGAATAGCTGACAGGAGATTTTTTTTTTTTTTTTTTTGCTCTATTTTGCCCTATCAGAATATAAATACACTCGCCGTTTGACAAGAAGGAAGACGAGGATGTTTATTCTTGATGGACACAAATCCAACCCAATCACCCAGAGGATGGAGAGGAAGAGGTGCTCTCACATCTGTATTATCCCCAGCTCCCTGTTCCTGTTTTATACATCTGTTGTGTGAAGTTGCACAATATCTGAGGTGAAATACAGCAGCCGCTGTATCTCCTGTTGTTATTTTAACCAGATGAATACATTACAGCTGAGCTCTTAAGCTTGAAGGACGGATAAAGAGGTGCAAGATGCAAGCGGTCCTGAGTTTAAGGATTCAAAAGTAAAAAAAAAGAGCTGAAAATAGGAAAACTGTGAAAGTTTATAACAGTAAAGCAAAAATGTAACTATAATGTTGATTTTCATGAAAGAAAAAACCTTAAAGAATCATTTATTTAAAAGAAAGTGATGATTTTCAAGACGACATTTGACAAAATGTAATATTTATTGTTTCATAATTTGTAATTGTATGATGTTTTATGGTGTTAAGCATTTTGAACTGAAATGTTTTGTACAAATAAGCAGAATTTGAGTATTTTTATGCTGTAAATCTGACAGATTTTAAACTCAAGTACTATTCCTATGAAAATAAAATGTATTTTTTTGAGTTAATTGAACTTTTAAAAAGTAATCCACAACTTTAATTTATCCAGAGTGTAAAACTGACTTGACGTATAGGATGATTTCACTTTAAAATGGGTAAAAGGAGTGAAAATGACATTTAAATAAACCAAATGTGTGTTTAAACTTCTTTAGTAAAAACTCACAAAAATATTTAACCTTTTCTTTTCTACCATTAGAAACATAAACATGTGGCGTTTACTGGCTCTTTAACTGTGCTAAGACACAACTAAGTCTTTTGGTCTGGTGAGAAACGAAGGAAGGTTGCTAGGTAACGGGCGAAACGCTTCTGGGGTTGCTAGGTAACGGACAGAACTCTTCTGGGGTTGCTAGGTAACCCCAGAAAGAAGGATTTGTAGAAAGCTCCTCGTGTCTCCTGTTAAGTACAGCGGAGGATGTGTGATGCTGTGGTCTTTATTTGTTCCCTATCGGGTGAAATCAACACAGAAGTGGATATAAATATTACCATATATTTAATATGTAAAAATAATTGTTTCATGCATGTTTTTGTTAAAAAATATATTTTTGCTTCTGCAATGAAAGGTTAATTTATTTGAAGGATTTTTGTGTCAATAAGTGTGGAGGGGGATGAACGTAGGAACCCTGAACGGAGAAGGAAAACTCTGCCTTTGTTAATCAGAAAAATAAATACAGACTGATGGGATTCATGGTGCTTGATTACAGAAATGAAACATTCTTTTTCTGGGGTTTAAATTTGTTCCAGTGCTTTTCTGAATTGTTTGGTTGTTTGTTTTCCATTTCATAGCTGGTGCCAAGCAAACCAAGAGTTTTTCTGGACCTTTAGATCAGAATGTAAACCTGCAAAACTCACTGGAAATAAAACCCAAACATCAACAATCGCAGGAGATTTTACAAGGAACAAAATACCAAGAAAAGGAGTGGAAAACTTAAAATGCATAAAGAAGAAGAGGCCCTGCTTATTCGCCCACACACTTGTCCTGTTATTAATCTATACTGCAGCCCGTTCCTATAATGCGGAGTAAATCCCAGAGCAGCTCAGCGGTGCAGTTAGCCTACAAGTAAAAGCGCATGCCTTGCAGTCTTGGCTGCTCGCCACCAGCTGGTGCTCCTGTCAGCTGTAGGTAAAAGGAAAAGGAGAAATGAGAATGTTTTACATAGTTGAAAAGCCAAGGGACCACTTTTGGACCGATGTCAAATTCCTCCTAAAAAACTCTGGGAATCTGGGAGGGAACGGCGGTGGAAGGATGACTGCCACGGAGGTCAGATACAGCTCCGAGTGCAGAGCCGCAGTCTGGTTTGTTAGCGCGTTTAAAAAGGACATGTGCTGCGAGTTACCAAAGCAACAATGGTGCACATCCTGGCTAACTCTACCAATGCAAATGTGGCTGACTGCAGGTGTTTCCAGGGTTGTCTATGGGTCAAAAACATACATTATTTAGAAATATTGCTCCACATACACCAACCCAATCACTTGAGATTTCTACCACGTTCAGTTTAATCTTTCCCAAAATGCATTTTGGGAAAATAAAATACTCACAAATTTGTTGTAATGTGACAAAATACGAAGAAGTTCAAGAGTTATCAATGCTTTTGCAAGGTAATGTATCTTCTTAACCACTTGCACCTTTTTTGGCATCTTTGTGAAAGATCAGGCATGTCCAAAATGAACTATTAGTGTATTTGAATTGTTCTGGTATGAAAATTAAGGTAATACTTCAAAATAAATGAAAATGGTGCACGGTAAAACATGAAAACACTTAAAATATACACATTGTGTGAACATTCCCTATAAAAGTCAGCAGTTGCAATCCAAAACATTTAGCAAACTACTATACAGAATCTTTTACTGAACCAAAACTCATGGAAAAACAGAAAAGTGTTAAATTTTTAGAGAGGTATTCGTTGATAAAAGTCCAGGCAAACCTTCCAACTTTGCCATTTTTTTGCCATGTTTGCCATTTAAAATTGTTCAGGTTCTTTTCCCTCACTTATATTTCACCATAGATGGTCATTCCAATTAATAATAGATTTGTATTGAACCTCAATTTGGATGATCGTAGAGTCGAAATATTTGCTTTAACATGGATTAAAACCAAAAAACACCAAAGACAGGACAGAAAGATCCTCATCTTTGGCTGCTGGGTTCATGAGTTTCACATGTACAGGAGCGACACTGACGGAAAAAGCATCTATTTCTGTTGTTTAGTATTGGAACTGGGTGTCGTCAATGTAGAAAATACTGTTTCTGTCATTTATAAAAGCAATAAAAATGCATGTATTAGTTAAACAGCCTGGCCATAATGGGAGAAAAATAAAACAAAAGCTTGAGCCAACTTTTCCAAAATTCACCAATCCCACTTGATATTTATCTCTTCATTTTACTTGCAGGATGTCACAATATTTTCATTTAATTTTATTTACCAACACAATCAAGCCAAAATGGCCACAAGTTTCTTCTTTTTGATTGAAATATTATGTGTATTTTAGCTCAAAAAATGTGATTTTTTTTAGATATTGTTACCAAATTTGAACTTATAGTAGTAAGGGGTTGTACCTATAGTTTAATTTGATTTATGGGTCAATATATTTGGCCATTCATATAAAGTTGCATGGAAAAAAAATAAAATAAATCCAGGCGAGGGGGAAAAATGACATTGGCGTTTTTAGAGATTTTGTGGTGAATATTCAAGTAAAATCTCTGCAGTTGGTTTTTTCAAACTTTCTAATTTAGCGTCTAATGATGTCTTCTGCCGTCCACCTAACACCAGCATCAGTGTCTTTTAGGACTTAATAGGTGGAGGAGCCGACCTCCTCTCATTTTCGACCCGTAATCCGTAATGTAATGAATGCCACTTCAATTAGCACAATCACTTCACGTTTCAAATGGAAACGCTCCTCCGTAAATTACAGCCTAATCTCGGCCATGCCGGATTTTCCAGGAAACGGGGGGGGAAAGTTCATTTGGGTACAGTAGCTGACAATACTTCCTCATCACCTTAAGGCCAAATTTAAATTCACCATTGAAACATAAACCCTATTTTCTCCTTTCCCTCCCCTCCCTCCAATCAAAATGAACCAACCTAGGCCCCAGCTAATTAAGTTTGTGAATATCTGGACCCTAATTAACATATTTGTGAGACAGGCAGACGCAGGGAGGGCCGAGAAGGAGAAGCCGTGTTTGCTCACAGCTTGATGCGGCGTCTCCGCGTGTCGGGTTGAAAAGGAAAGCGAGGCACGTTCAGAGAGACTCCAGGTTTGAACCAGGCTCCTCCGAACGCGGAGGGGGAGCGGGGAGAAAATGCCGGTAATTGGATGACCGTCTTATTATCCCTTTGTTGGTTGCAATTCCCTGATTAGCATTTTGGAATATTTTAAATTATAATCCAGGAATTAGGGGATTTTACTGCTGTTTTCTTTCACCTTCTTCCCCCCCTTCTTCTTTCCAATTAGCTAAGCAGGAGGATGAGTCCTCTGAGGTTTCAGACCGATGTTTCCAGGTAGAAACTTGTGTTAGCATTTAATAAACATCGTGTCAGATTTAGAAACAGCTTTTACCTGGATTTACCTCCTCTGAGCTCGTTTTCTGCTTCCACACTCTCTTGCTTCCCTTCTTACGCTGTTTTCCACAATCAAAATCAAATATTTACATATTAAATTGTGTGTTTCACAAAGTCCCCATTGTTGCAGAGAGGTGATTATCTCCACTGATTTTTGACGGGCTGGTATTTCTGGGCGTTTCCTGTTTATTTAGGTCAATAGAAGGCGACATTTTGCAATAAACTGCGTTTGGAAATCTTTTGGTCTGATTGTTTGCGTGACCCCAGGCATTGTGAACGTGAGGCTGGGAGTTTCGTGACAAGAGGAGGTGTGTGTTTCTGTTCAGCACATGCAAATGTAAATACAGATGTATGCAGCCCTTCGCCAGGCTGGAAATGTAGATTATGGAGACTAATCTGCGTCCTAACTCTCACACTAATAGGTATATTAAAGTAAATGCAAAAGATTAAGACAGAATATGTGTTTTGTGAAAGAAACATGCGGGAAAAAGTGTGGTGAATTACTTATTCTGCATAAAATTGATTAAAGAGTTTGGCACACAATGCCTACCTCATGACTGCATGTTTAACGAAACAACAGAAGATGATCCAAGGCCATTTATTTATAAATAAAACTGTGAAAATCATAGATAAAATAATATTCCTGCAGGAGTTATCGCTTCATCTGAAAAATAAACATCTGTTGGGGGGGAAAAGTAAATAAAAAAGAATATAATACTTCCAGTATCATGTATATTGACGAAATATTTGACTAGCTAAATGGACGCCAACTGGCTTTAATGCAGAGTCCTGAGATGTTAAAACTCGTGAAGGATGACGGTAAATGAAGAGTCAGAAGTGAGTCATCAATTAAAATATATTTTTACAAGATATAAACTAGTCTGACTGAAGATTTAAAAAATAAAAAAGGAAATCCTCAGTGAAGCGTTAGAGGAGTAGTGTCTGTTATGTGATAAAAGAGCTTACCATACATTAGTTTAAAGGGTGCTTGAAAATAATCTACATGTTTTACTAACATATCTTAGGTTAAACATTCCAGAAAATGTGGATTAATCACAGATTATATTGTTATATGTTGGTGCAACTCAAACTAAAACTGGAAATGTTTCCATAAGGACATTACAAGAGAAAGGAACGAAAGGAATCGAGGTGTTAAGGCATCCTAGTCAAAGTCTTTGGGTGTCCAAAGTGTGGATTTACTCCAAGGGCCATTTGTGGCCCTTGGAGTAAATTTATGTGGCCCTGGACGCAGTTTACAAAATATGTTTTTTTTTGTATGACATTTATAATAACAAATTTATATCTTAAATAATAGATTTCAAGTAAAAAACAAGTGCTTTTCTTTTTTTTGCTTTCATTTTAATGCCACAAATCCAGTGACTTTTTACTCAAAAACTGACTTGGTGGGCTAAACAAAGTTCTCAAAATTGAAATCTTGACCAACAAGTTAGGAAACTGTACAACTTTGAGATACATTTCCTCACCTTTTAAATCAAAACACATTAATTTGTTGCTGAGCTGTGAAATTATTTTGTATTCTTAACTGAAAACAAATAAACTGCGGCCTCTGAGTGCAATTTTAGACCCTCCTCTTGTAGATATTAGCTTCTGAGATGCTGCTAAGTTGTGTGTATTAATGCAAATCAAGGTATATTTGATTTTTGAGGATATTTGGACTAATCCTTTGAATTCAGGCATAATTATTCCTTCTCCTCAGGGGAGCAAAAGGATGCAAAAAGAACAAAGCTAGCTTTATTTACCCATTTAAAATCGCTCCTGTAAACCTCTGTTTTTTTCCAACGTGCTTGTGATTTATTACACTCACCTAATAGAAGGAAATGTCATCCTTTCATGCTGAGACACCTCGTGACAATGCCCTTCACCAGGCTTTGAATCACACGCCTTCTTTTGTGCCGCTCCCGACACCAAATTGCATTTGTTCCAAGTGTCACGTTAATGTATGAAAAGTTTAAGATGTCAGCGCCGTAATCTGACAGCGGAGGTTTTAGTTAAAGCAAACGCGTCATATTGTACTTCTATTAGCAGGTCGCCATTGCACTATTAGTGACATCCCCAAGTCGGTGGCGTGTCACCTTAATTTAAAGTTAAGCACTGTGACAGTTTAATATGCCAGGGAGATGAAAGCCTCCTCTGTTTCGGCGCCGCGTCAAACCTTTTTCAAATGAGCGATAAATAGGGCTTATTGTTTCAGCAATCGAGAGGAACTGTCTGTCTAATGTGCCTTTCTTCTGCCGCTCCGCCTCGCTCGTCCTCCACCTCCTCTCCAACTTATGGAGATTTCTGTTTTCAAGCCTGAGCGGCGCTACCTAGAGGTGGAAGATTAGGCTGAGTGTTGACTTTAAGTGTTGGAACCAGAGGACAAACGGCTGAGACGCTTCCTGTCTTTCCCTCAGCAACAGCAGCAGCAGCACTCAGCAAACCAGAGACGAACCGATTCGATGTGAATATCTGCATCAGTATTGAAAAAGACTCAATCATAATTCCAGATCTGTCTGTGCTTCATTGTTTATTTACAGTTCCTAATTGTGCTTTGTGGACCATTTGAAACGTTTGTTGCAGTTTTTTTTTTTTGCATAAGTATTGTTTCAGCTTATTATTCGTTTTAAATCGGCTGTTATATTCCTACCTGCAGGGCCGGACCAAGCTTTCTTTGGAACCCGAGGCGCATTTTCATTTGGGGCCCCCAATGCCAACATGTCAACACCAAATGCTTCATCGTTTCTAAGCTCTTCTACTAGAATGTGACGATAAAAAGACAAAGAATTAAACTGGATGAAACAACTAATTTAAGTTGCTTACCTGTGGTTCAAAAAGTTGATATGTTAATTGTATTTTTGTATGTCTGGTGTTAGGTATTGTTCCAATTAACTATTCATATTTTCACATTTTCTGTCAACTTTTGATAAAGTTTTCTTTGCTGAGGAAACCATGCAGTCTTATACATGATATTACTGTAATATATGTTGTTAATCTCATTTCTTAAATATCGTGTAAGAAGTTTTTGTTTGAACTTTTATATCTGTTGCTGAATTTCCTCTTCGCAGGACAATAAAAGCTGTTTCTGCTTTATCCTAAATTAATTCATTTTGCATCAATTTGTTTTCAGTATTCCACCAAAATTTTGTTTTACAAGCCAGTAAAATCTTTTTTAAATGGGGTGCATTTACTTTTTTTTTCTTATTTCGGTTCATTTTTCATTCTGATGCGTAAAAAAACTTGATTTAACTTTTCAAAACTGTAAGAAAACAAATTTTTGCTACAGAAAGAAGTGGTATAATTTAAGAGAAGGAAATTTTAAAACCAAAAAGAGATTTCATTTATCACTGTGTGGATGATGAGCCTTTTGGAAATATTTTGCCCAGGATGGCTGTCTCTAAGACCAAAAAATGTTTAAATAATTGTGTATTTAGTGATGAAAATGTGAGGATTAAGTGTCATTTACTGTGGGAATAATTTAAGATTTTATCTAGTGTGGGCAGATTTAAATGTTTGTAGGTTGAAGAGTATGATTTTCCAACAAATTATGTAAAATTGAAGGTCAACAGGCATGATATGTTCTGCTGTTTCTACTCTCTGACGCATCATTACTGTAAGCGACACAGGTTGCTCAAAAGCCGGCTACAGGTGGGCAATTGTAGAAACAGCCTGGGGGCAGAGAAGGACGACCATTAAGTGTTGGTGGAGGTGCTGGGCAGCCAGGAAAAAGAGCAAAGGGAGCATTAGGAGTCCGTTTGCTTTCCCACACTCCCTCCTTTCCACGAGGTGGAGGAAAAACGAGGTGCCGTGAAGCTTGAAAGAGCGCCTGACATCTGAAGTCTTCTGATAGCTCCCCGCGATGCTGGGGGAGAAAAATTAACTCTGACGCCCAGATCAAGCCTCGGGAGCTTAATTACATCAAAGAGAAAGGGATCCTTGTTAGATTCAAGCCAAACAAAACAAAAAGGAATCACTTTCCAAGGCTTTGTTTGACATCTCGGAGATCTGAGGAGGATTATCAAAGGTTGTCAAAAAAATCAGGTTCGGAAAAAAGGCAACCTGAGCGGCCAATTGTAGCACTGCAAGAAAAAAAGGTAGCTTCTCCGCCGGCCCTCTGCTTCGCTATTGACAGGGATGACAACGGTCCCACGACGCACCATTATCCTTGACCGTCAAGCCGACATCAAATGGGCAGGGAGCTGTCCCTGTCAAGACGGGAGGAGAGAAAAGCCTCTCAAAAAGTACAGAGCCAAAGAAGAAGAAGAAGAGGAAGGAGAAGAAGAGACGGGCTTGTTACATACGTTGCTTTCCACCTTGCTTTGTCAAAACAGGCTTATTCAGTGTGTACACACGCCTTGAGGGATGTTTCTTTCAAAGGAGCGGGAAAGAAAAGGCGAGAGACAGGATAAAGAATCAGACATGAATCCAACGAGTTGTTCTCTTTTCAAGGGGGCGAAGCTCTGCATATGTTTACGCAAACCTTTACTTCACACTTCAAATGAAAGAAGGGGGGTGAGAGTAAAAAAATAAAAAAAGAAGAAGACGAAGAAGAAGAAGTGCGGTGGTGGGTTGTGATGAAGAGGAGGAGGAAGGGAAAAGGGGGGGGCTTTGAAGCGAGACGTGCGTTGCTCGTCTGCAACGCACGTCGCCTCATCTTTGTGATGTTGAAATCAAATTGATAAACAAGAGCCTGCGCTTTCAAGGAGTCCTGTCACAAATTCAGGCGCGCTTTCATCCGCCGCCGCCGAATCCCACATGGGTAAACTCTCGCTTAGCTACCTCGCCCGGTTCAGACGCTGCTTATTATCATTATGCAGCGTTTTGTGTTTAAAATAATAAAAAAGCATAAAAAGTCTTGCTGGCTCCTGGCAGGTCGTACAGAGACGTAACCAGGAAGCAGAAGAAGTTAAAACAACGCATTAAAACTCTGGATTTACACTGGACACATAACAAATCATAACCCCTCCACCACCGTGTTTAACAGCTGGTAAGCTAGGCTAGACGATAAATTGTCCCAGAAGTTATTGCGATAAACGATAGTATTGTTGTTCAAGTAAAATAAAGTTGATGGCATAATAAGAACACGTGCTCAAAGATGAATAAACTTTAAATTCTGATGGAAATTTAACTCTGGAACTGGACGACATTTTAAATATTCAAAATAAATAAACAAAACAACAAATAAAGTGAATCAAAGAGTCTATGTAAAGAAAAGGACCCTTCAAAAAAGAGATGAGCAGCAGACTGAAAATTTTTATCACCTAGTTTTTGGTAGAAAGAGAAAAACGATAAATCAAGCAAATGGAAATTATTGAGCTTGTTTTAATTTATCATGTGATTAATTTGTTTATTGCCTATTGGGACAGGCCTAATTATAAACTGTTTGCTTTTCTTCAAACACATCATGGACAAACGTCTCTTCTAGTCTTGTCATGAATTTTTTCTTGCAATTTTAAGAAAATTTTTCTGGTAAAATTGCGTCTTTATTCTGCTAATATTATTATATATTTTGGTAATTAAACAAAAACAATTACAAGTTGTTCAATTCACTTAAAGGAAGACTGAAATAAAAGCCAGTTTTTTAAATATTTTCTGTCATTTTTAGTTTCCTTTTCAGAAATAAAGGCGTCAAAAAATGGATATTAGTGAGATTTAGTATGAAAAAGTTAAAATTTCTAGATTACTTCCCATAAGTGAGTACTTTTTCATCAACATTAATAATATTTATTAACTTAAAACAAGCTCCTATAACTTGCTGAAAAGTTACTTGTGTTAGTTTTGTCTTATTTCAAGCACTTTAGAAATTAGACCAAAGATATTTGCTATAATGTGCTTTTGCAGGGATTAAGTTAATTTCTTATGTCCCATCGTTTTGTGTTCGATATCCTCGTAGAAGACACTGACGTCAGTCCCACTAAATGTAAAAACGTACAGAATATAACACATAAAAGAATTAAAAGATGAAATGCAGAGCTTTAACCAAGTTAAATTACGTAAACAAGATGCATTCAGTGTTTTGGAACATGCAAATAAGAAAACACTCATCTGTCATTGCAGTAAGATGCTGCATGCCAACAATACTGGTTAACAATGCCAGAGTTAACTGCTGTGCATGGTTTACGGTCCAGACCTGGCTTCAAATGCTCTCTGAAAACCCTCCAAGTGCATTTATTAAGACCGCCTGACTTGAGCAGCAAAGCGTCAGAGATGCAACCAGTTTGGGTGTCCAGAGAGTTGCAGGCCAATGCTTCAAGTAATTAAGAGTTTCGATTTTCATTTGGCCCGAGGCAATGGAGAAGGAGACTGTCTGGACACAGAGCAAAAAGGACAAGGATGAATATTTGGCGTTATATTTATGTATATCAGTGACGTGCGGTGAGGTTCATGGCTGGTGAGGCACCAACTTAATTATAATCGGATTTACAAATCTAGACCCCCTGCATGTTATTGTTTACATAAGGAAATTTCTCGCATGCTACAATGCTGGAGGGCAAAAAGGCTATTCCTTTACATGCCATTCATGATTCCGTGATCTCAATCAAACTTAGACATGTAGATATTATTAATTTCGTGCTGTGCTTAACGGCAAAGTGAGAAACCGTTAAAGTACAACTCAAAACCATGTCTTTCTCGCTCTCTGTATCAGCGCAGCTACTGTATGGCTAGTTTTACTGACTCTTACTCTGCAGTTGTGGAGTCACAATGTCTGGGTTCATGAGCGCCCCCAGCGATGAGGCACGAGAACTGCCTGCCTCACCTCGAATCTATTCTCTGCAGTTTATGATCGCTCCTCAGCACACGAAACACGTTGACACACACAGTTGGTGGAAATAAAAAGAGAGTAGATTAAATACATAAGCTAAATCATGGAAAATAGGTTCATACATTAAATGTTTTTAACCATTTTATTGGCGACGTACAGACAGGAGGAGCACGCAACCAGTGCAGTTAGCGAGAGGTTGCGCAATCCCAGGTGAGGCTCAACTCACTGCTGCCTCACCGGCTTCGCTTCCAAGCATTTGAATGGGAAAATGTGAAAATTCAGCGATTTTGAAGAAAAAAATAATCAGATTTGGTTAAATTCAATGAAAAATAGGTACTTTATAGTACAAACCACAGGGTGAATATATCTTTATAAATAAGTATTATTTTTTCATGATGACAGGTGAGGCTCTGCCTCCCCTGACCGCACGTCACTGATATAGAAACGATCCAAATTTCTGAAATATTTATTTTTATTTGAATGATGGATTTTCCAGGTGCATTTTGCTGTTTTTTCCAAGATTATTTAAGTTGAAATGGGCTGCATATTAATCAATTTAGAGTTTATTTTCATCTCCTCCTCAGGGCAACACATAACGCTCACTTAAATGAAGTTAGTTATATTCAGTGTTTGCACAGACATGGTTTAGGACATCGGCAAAAGTCGAAGGTTGCTGTTTTTAGCTTCTCAACCCTCTAAATAATGCAGAAATCAGCTGAAGGTTCAGATACCTCTGTGTTCGGACACGGCGAAAGCAGCTTTTCTACACCAGGAGACTCGGCCCCCACCAGCACCCTCGTTGCCATTCAGCTCTTAGAGATTCATGAGCGCGGGGCCAGTCAAAGCGGCCGGCCTAATCATGGAGAAAACACCACAGGCCATCGGGCCCGGGCGCGCAGGCAGCACCGAGACGCCCTTAATGGCGTGCTTAACCTTTGAACGAGACGCGTGTGAGGCCGATTCCTGTCGGCCCAGACGTCTCGTCAGGGTCCCATCCAGCAGGCGAGGCCTCGATTCAACCATCAGCAGCCAGATCAACCGCTGGCCTGGGGGCGAGCGGTGGGTGACACGCCGGACCCCCCTGTTGTCGGCTTTCAGATGGGATAGCGGACAGGGAGTGTCTGTTTGGGATTTGGCGGTCCAACACCTCGTCTTCCTCCACTGATTACTTCCAACTGCTCCAACAATAGCTGGGCGATTCATCGATTTCATCAAATAGTTTTTGGTTTTTGCACCTTGGGCTTCCATACTCCAGAATGGCGGCCATCTCTTCGTTTTTTACATCTTCAAATTATTTGGACTCGACAACAAAATATAACAGGCTAAGATTGTTATTTTTAAAAGGGAAATAAAGTCATGATTAAGCCTGCCATGGTAACGTTTTGCAATAAACTTAAGATTCTCATGAACATTTAACATTTGAACTACACAACATCTTAAATATGCAAAGTGAATAAGAAAACATATTAAATGAATTAAGAAGACTCTGCAAACAAAACTGTCCTTCAGAAAAAGATCTAGTTGAGACCAAAACCCCAAACTGAAGACTTTTCATCAAGCAAATGGAAATTATTGAGCTTGTTTTAATTTATCATGCAATTATTTGCTGACCTCGTCATGGTTTATAAAAAACAGTCTTACTAATACCAGAATACGATGATGAAGTTAAAATAACACAAGAAAGGCTTCATGTTTCCAGAATAAAGATGTAACATTTAGAGAATGTAATTTTATATGAACTCCAGCACAATTTCTGCAAAAAATATATTCAGAACATGAAAACCTGCTGTTTGAATGTAGCCAAAGTCACAAAATCATAAGTATAAGCTTCAAAAAAATGTTAAATATAGAACAACACAAGACTGCTGTTGCACTTAACCACCATTCAGTGGAGCTGAGAGAGTTTTTATGGTTAAAGATGCAAAGATTTGAGACCAAATCCATGGGAAACATCTGCTTTTTATATCTTACTTCACCAACGACATGAAGCTTTTCACAGCAAAAACACTAAATCTTAAGTATTATTGGTCCAATTCTTATTTTTTCAGTTTGTACTACATAAATGATTGTTTAATACTGAGAAAAAGTGCTAGATTATTTTACTTATGACATTTTTTCAAGTTATAAATGAAATAATCTGCCAATAGAACAAGTACTTTTCTATCAATATTAAGGAATTATTAACTTAAAACAAGCTCTTATAACTTGCTGAAAAGTTACTCTTCAGTTAGTTTCGTCTCACACTAACATATCTGCACTAGAAACTAGATAAAAAAACATAATATTTTGTGTTTTTGCAGATGTTTCTCATACATTTGGTCCCAAATCTTTGCATCTTTAACCAGAAAATCTCTCTCAGGTCTGCGGCGAGGTGGTGATTCCTGGAAATCAAAACATTTTCTGTCTGCAAACAGACCTGCTCTGGGGTCATTCTAGTTGTGACAGATCTTTCTTTAATGTGTTTTCACTAAATTCATCAACCCACACACTCCGAAGCAGGCCCAGTCACTCAAACCAAGCACAAACAAATAGCTGGAGGCCAACGACCAGATCTGCAGAACTGTCGGTAACAACACTGTAATTGCATTGTTTAGTTTCAGGGGTCGTATCCTTAACCGTAGGATCTCCAAGTAAATCATGTTTTCCTGCCCTTCAGCAGCGCCGACTAAAGAATGCAGCGTCTGGCAGTCGCTGATGAACTTCTCAAAGTGTTCCTAATTGGATCGGACACAGAATAAAGTTAAGGAGGTTCTTTTTTTATTTTTTATTTTTTTTGCAGCGCGTATTCTCGGAGCAGGCTGTGGGAAAAAATGATGTTTATGACTTCTGAAGAAACATTTGGCAGCCAACGGTCATTAAGAGGAGTCCCGCCAAGTGAAAAGTTGCACTCTTTACCAAAATACACACGAAATCAAGACATAAATACTCAGGAGGGAAATGCTGCACGCCTGCCTGAACTAACTCCAGCTCTCTATCATCATTTCATTAATTGCTCCTGAAGTTTATGATACAGCGAGTGATGCACCAACTGGGAAGCAGGAAAACATATTTCCTGGGCCAAATGTGCAAGCATAAACATTTCATTCAGAATGGATCAAGTCATTTTGCCTTCTGTGTCATTTATTGTGTGCAAGAGAAAATATATTTTTCAAATTCAGGAAAATTTTCTCGTTATAAGAGGAAATATGGAAGGAAATTTATGCAAATGAGTCAATTCCCATGTTGTTAGATTTTAAAGATCATTACTGTCATATATGTCCAGAACACAAATGACTCAAATTAATCCAGTGTTTCCATTTTTGTGGGATTTTCTGTCTTCTGTCAGAAGATAATTCCTGATAATGAGTCAGAATTTAATTGTTGTTTTTACACAGGCTTTTCTTGAACTTCCCTTGAGCTCTTTTGTTTTTGTTCATAAAGTCGATATGATGTTGCATGACAATGAAACAAATTTAAACAAATTTAAACAGATTTTAAACTGTTTACTTTTTAAAATGCCCACATAGGTGAAGTTTAAAAGGTTACTTTTTATGAGAAAATGCATTTTAATAAAAAAAAAAAAATAGCATCAGACGGACGGATTGGGGGATGGATGGATGGACGGACGGACGGACGGACGGACGGACGGACGGACGGACGGACGGACGGACGGACGGACGGATGCCCATTCTGCCGTCTTTCTACATGGTGAATCAAACTGTTTGTTACTTTTCGGCTCAGCTTGTCTTTCGGCTCAGTTTTAATGAAACTGAATGCAGATCTGATATTTGGTCCTGACTTTACTCAGAGTTATGGCTGAACTGTCTAATTGCCACAAAGACAATAAAAGAAACACGTATTTATCTGTTTAATTTAGCGGTTAAACAGCTCTCTGAACGGTCTGGCTCTGCTCCAGCTTGTCCGCTCAGAAGAAGTTGGTGTAATGAATGCAGAAGAAGAAGCCGGATCAAACAAACAGAAGAAAACTTTTCTCCATAAAGCCCTCTAAACCAGAAAGAGACGAGCCCTGACTGGCTCCACGTTGTGCCCATCCAATTTGCTTTGTTCCCCCTCACCTGCCTCTGTCATCGCGATGGGGGCCACTAGGGGCCATATTGGGGCCATCTTCTTTCCTTCCATAGGCTTTTCTTACTACTGCCTTTAAAGTCCTGCACTGCGATGTACATGGCCTTGATGTTTGCCTTGTACCCTACATGCAAAGCTATCATTATCCATGCCTCTTGACAATCGCAGGCCTCGTCTTTGTTACATCTGCAGCTCTTTGCCTTGGGCTATGACATGACTGCACGGTTGATCTCTTCTCTTTTACATATCGCTCCCTGTGTCTCTCCTCCTCTGTTTTTTCTCTCCTCAGACCATGTTTGAATCCAGCTCTGATTTGACAAACTGGAGAATATTTTACCTCTCAGCCTCTGTGACACCTCCGCTGCTTTGATCAGTTCTGCAGTTTGAAGATAGTCGGCGAAAAAACGTGAACTGGTGTTTGACAAACTTTCGCTCTCAGGTTTGCTTTATGGTGTGATGTTTTTCACATCATTTCTGACAGTATTTTGGGGAATAACAGCTTTGACTGAAATTATTCCACCAACTGCTGGTAAAAATACGCTTATAAAACCCAACTCACCCTGAAAATACCTGCATTTACATCTGTAAATATCTTAATCACTATAATATTTCTGAAAAACATCAGTATCTACTTCATTAGTAGGGTTCCTACAAGGTATGACTGAAGTACTTGTGAGTTTCCTATCAAGGTAGAATACTTACAAGGTACCAGCTAGTACATACTAGTAAAAAGTGAAGGGTACACAAGGGTGCCATGTGAACTTAAGGGACACTACACCACAGGTCCCCAGACTGTCAATACTGGGGAACTTATGGTGTACTTACACAGTACCTAAAGTATAGACAAAAAGTTCTTATAGGGTACATGGCGGTGTACACGTACAGAAGCAACTACAAAAGGAAGTTACTTTCAGTGACACTTAAGAGACTAAATGTTTCTAGACGGGATATAAAGAGTATCTAGTGGGTAACTATAGGAGTACTTACAAGGTACCCACAAGTTCCCTGTAGGGATTTCTACAGGGTATTTAAATAAGTACCTACAGAGTATGTACAAGGATAAAGGTATCTACAGGGTACCTTCTAGGCAGATCCAGAGTTTGTATGGAGGCCTTAAACAATACTTAGTAAGTATATACAAGGTTACCAACAGGGTAGTAGTAGGTACACCTACAAGTATGTACAGGAAGTACCTTTGGGAAGGATTCCTTCAATATCTCCATTTACTTACCAATGTGGTATCTACAAGGAACATAAGAAGAACTTTGAGGTACTTACATGGTGCCTATTGAAATATTCACAGGATATGTAGAGAGAACTCGAAAAGATTCAATGGGACATGAAGAAGTACTCACAGAGGTACTTATGTGATATATGTGGTTCTTACAATGTAACAATGAGGAATTTACAGGGTACTCAAGATACATAGTTAAAGCCAACAGTGGTATCTGAAAAGTACACACTTGGTCCCCATAGAGGTGTATCCAGAGTACATTCAGGTGTACAAACAGTTTTTCCAATTTAAATAGTCTAGACTTGATTTGACCCACTGGTTTTGGATGGAGACATCAGTCAAGGACAGATTAACAATCAAAATACCCAAACCTTTCTTTATTGGATGATGTCAAGCATTTGATCTGAAATAGTATTTATTTGTGCTTGTTTGCTCCTCTAGATATTCAGGTGAAGGAGAATATATTTACTTCTGTGTCTCTTTAGAGCAACCATGGGCTGAATCTTTTTCCTGTCAGCTTCAGATGGCTGACTAACAACAAGCAGTGAGTTGAATTCCTTACTCTTTTAACAAGGGTCTTTGTGTTTTGATTGACACTACAGATAGCTGTTTCCTCCGGTTTAGAAGCCACAAGATGAACGGCGTACTGCTGAGTCAAATCCGCTCAATTATACACATCTCCAGAGTCAGGAGGTATTTACATTTCTATTTCAACCCAAAGAGCTGTTAATTAGTTCAGTTTCAGTGTGCCAAAAACTGCTTGACCTTCGTCTGGACACTGTTTTCCTCTTGCAGTTTCCAGAAAACATAATATTTAAATATGCAGTCTGATCATGGATTGGGAGATTATTCATTCTTGTTTCAGTAAAAGCATTTGCTGGTATATAAAGCATGTCTTAATGCCATTAAAACTGGTTTTGATGCCTTCGTTGTTTCTGCTTTTTGCACCAAACTTCACACCAATTCCCACCCCAGGGTTCATGAAAAAGCTTCACATGGGGAGTCAACAGCTCTCTTCTCATCAACTGCGGGAGGTAGCCGCTCGGAGGCGTTCTGCAAACCCAACCACTGATCTTCAGAAGAAGACCTTATAGCCTGCCAGAGTCTGCCGAACTCAAAGGCCACACCGCCTCCCTGTTCTCACTAAGACGAGAGGAAGCAATGGAGGATTCTCCTAATAGTCGAATTCAAGGAAAATTGCTTCGCTAGTTTTATCTATTAGTCAGAAAGTAGTTTTTAAAAATGATCCAATGAGTTTTTTAAAATTAGAGTTTGCACCTGTAACAGAAGCTAGCAGCTAGCCACCAAGCAGGTAGTGACACTACATTGAAATATGAAGGGAAAGCTAAAAATAACTTTTAAAAAAATTTTTTGTAGATACGTCGTTGCAAAAGGTAATTATCTACAGATTTGTAGTTTTTTTCTTTAACAATATGTATGCTAATTTGATACAATTTGTATCAAATATCATACAAATTGTATCAAATTAGCATACATATTGTAAACTGCTGTATTAATTGTACTTTAGACTCCTAGTTTACAAGTTTATATTGTTTTGTAATTTGATAAACATATAAATAATGAAGTAACATGATTGTTACTGAAACTAATTGTCTTTTAGCGTAGCTTTGCTAACCCTGCCTTTAAACGAAGCTGGAGTCAATGCCAGAGAGTTTCTAATTCAAACTCACCACTCTGACACTCTATCTCCATTTCCAATGTCTATTTCAAGACCCCCAGCCCGGGGAAATTAATAATGAATGCATCCTGTCCGATTTAATTCAGCACTAATTAGGTCAGGAAAGTTTGGGAGCAAAAGGTACGGTCCAGGCCACGTGGTCGGGCCTCTCAGCGGGCAGCCACTTTCATGTGGAGAGAAAAAGTTGAGTGTTGAACAGAGAGATGGCAGGGGCAAGGCCAATGCCAACAGCGCCAGCATAGGGACGAGGGGCCAGGGCTGGAGACAAAGATAATAAAACCAAGAAGTGGCAGCTTCAGAAAGCCTCTGAAAAAGGACACACCAGGGAGATATCAACAGTGGGCCATCACCGAGTGGAAAAAAAAGAGAGCTGTCAGTCTGTTTGTTTGGCCTACGACTGCTGAGAAATAATTATTCCCTTTTAATTACAATTCGAAGAAAAGAAAGCTCAGGCTCTGCCGTCTCTAGACGGGGAAGCTGGTGTGGGGGCAAACGCTGCTGCCCAGAGCCGAGCGCCCGAGGAACAGCAAAGCAATGTTATCACCTTTCACACGCCGCCGAGCCAAAGAATAAACGACTTTGATCCGACTGCAAGTGCACTTTGGCCAACTTGGGTGGCACTCTGCAGTTTAAGCAGAAACTCTCTGGCAGGGGGAGTTCAGAGCACTGCAGGGAGGGGGAGGAGGAGGAGGAGAAGGGGGACAGATGAAGGTGACAGCTTTGGAGGTTAACCTCGATTTGAAGTCCCCACAGGACTCAAAAATCCCACAGGGCAAGAGATACCGCTCTGATCTTTCACATCTAGCTCAGATATTGTACCAATAATATCTGCTGAGGACAGACAGGCGGACCTAAAATGTTCTTCAAAGCTTGCCGTACTTCTCCTGACTCCTGACAGAACAATGTGCCTTATCCTTGGTATGTATTTTTAGCCGGCAAAATAAGTACTGAATACATTTGAATAGCAAATTCCTCTTTACGCGTGAAGATTGGCAGGCAGGCAGCAGCAGCTCCCCTGATTCAAATCATGCCAACCTGCTTAGTGGAGGCGATCCAGATGGAGTATCAGTTCAAGTACTGTAAATCTGCCTGATGGGGAGAGCGCCGTGGCTGCAATTCAAGCCCAGCTGTGATTTTGCGCTTACCTGCAAACAACTTTGTCAGGATGGATCTTGTTTTAGTTGGAAAAAATGCAAAGACAAACATCACAAAATTGCCACTTGCCAACCAGAGAAGGGGCCAAATTTAATCTTGAAACGGGACTAAAACTGGAATGTTTTGTATGGTTCTCATTCTGACATCAGCAGCACCTGTTCAGGATTAAATGCAAAACAATATTTAACGTCGATCCTCTGTTGTGCAGCAGATTTTATGCAAGATACATCAGATGGTTCAAGTTTGGGGATCCTCATCGTTAACTATAGTGAGAATTAAATCCAGAAAATACAATTACAACGAAAACTGTAGAGATAAAGAGCAAATTCTTTAAATTATTATTATTACATTAATATTCTTATTAATTGCATTATTATCATTTTCATTACTAATTTAATTATTTACTCTTTTGTATTATTTTCCTTTTTACCAATATTATAAATATTATTGTTAATCCAAATAATTCATATTATCATGTTATTAAATAAATTATGATCATTCCAATTATAAATACAGTAATTAATGTGTTACTTTAATATTATTAAATTATTTCTTTTAATCCTGATTATTACTGGTAATATTAAACCAACTTTTAATTTTTTTTAATGCAAGTTCTTTCTAGCATTTTAAATCATTCTTTACTTCTTTATATGTTCTTTCCAAACAGCCAGACTGTCTTTTTTTTTTTTCAGGTTTTCTTTTCAAGTTTTTGCATCATTTCACTTTAGTAATTGATCATTTTCAAAGGAAGATTAGTGTGCTAAGCAACTCAAATACATCTTTTAATCTGTCAAAAAGAGGTTTTTACTAAAGTTCAACTCAATCTGAGACACTTTTTGTTGATAGAATCAATAAATATCAACAATAACAGTTACTCAGTGAAAAAATGAAGCTTTAGTTCAATCAAAATGACTTCAAAGAGATAAACTCAGCATCTCTTATGCTACACAATAAGTTATCATGCACAAGAAATGCAATAAAACTGATTAAATAAGCAGCCAAAGTCCATTAAGATGATGTCTTTGTAAAAGTACAAAATCTCCAATTTCAGCCTCTTTTCGGGTTTGAGCTGGAAATCGTTGGATCTTGGCAAAAACGGATTGGCGATGATTTAATCTGACGAGATCATGTGCAACTCATGACGTATGAAGAGACAGACGAGTGTGATAATGTTTGATTTACCCTCTCTGTGTCAGTCGGTGCGCCTGGGAAAACTCTCCCCTCTCTGCCAGTAAAACAATAGCTGTGTGTTTACTGCAGCGCGGAAATAGTCGGAAGCTGAGGAGGTAAGCAGTGCACGCATTCAAGGTTTTCCTTTATATCTGATAAACAAAGCTGGAGCTGTTTTGCCTAAATGGAATATTCCTTACTATACAATAGATTGATACTCATCTGGACTTTCCTCCCAAGTCAGATGAAGCCTTTGTGAATTAATTTAAACAAGACGCAGCAGGAAATTGACCTCTTTTTTTTTTTTTTTTTTAGGAGGCATTTCTGAATGACTGAATCAAGTTTCAATCAAGTTTGTGCAGCAGAATAAGCAGGAAACACCCTCACTTTCTGAAATTACTCATTTCCAAACCTGCTGAGGGGATTTTAATACCAGCAGACCTTTTTCTATCCTATGGGAGCAGAAAAAGTAGAAACATATAATCCTTTTCCCTGCAGAAAAAGCCTCCAAGGGAGAGAAGCACTGAATCAAATTATTCTCCTAAGATGGTCTGACCTTAGCTTCACTTTATTCAAGCCTTCTTACCTCCACAATTTAACTGCTGTTCTTCTCTACCCCCCCGACAACTCCTTGCCATGCATGAATCACAGGTTAAATGCATTCCTTTCAACGCCGCGCTCCCAGCCGACGGGAATATAATTATGTTTTACAAGTCGACTCTTATCTGTAGCCTCCTTCATTCCCCCGCCGTGTATTTGGAGAGCTTTCCAGAAGTACTTTACGGTGTGTCAGGTTGCTGCTCCTCCATGTAAAAGCACTATTGTGTGGCTGAAAAGGTCTCCTCTCCACCAAAAGAAAAAAAAAAACATGGTGTAAATAACCTTTACGCAGCGAGTCCCTTTTTTTGGGGGCTGATTTTCGCACTTGCTTCACAAAACCTTCTGCAAAGCCAGAAATATTATTACTGCAACGATAAACGTACACAATGCGCTCAGTGGAGGCAAATCTTCAGGCGTTATTGTTCGGACTGTAATGCAAAGTGAAATTAAAGCTGGAGGAAGTTTTTTACACCGCCTGACGAAAACAAAATGGTTACATTTAGGAAAAGTTAGCTGCGCTAACCGTAAAGCACAAATCATAAACATTATCTGCTAATGCTAAAGCGCTACACAAACATGGTGGTTAATGGAGGCTAATGCTAACTTCAAATTTAAATTAGACCTGCACTTGAAAAACTACAACCATCAAGAACCAATTTAATTTTGACATAACTTACATCCATTGTTACCAAAACTAATTCCACCATCCAACAATCTTATATTTGATTTTTAGGTTATATGAAGATTTAAAGAAGATACTGTAGGATGTATGTAACCTTAAGCTAAAACAGGAAACAGAACATACATAGCAACAAAATGTGATGCTACGCTATGCAGACACTCTGCACTCACCTCGGCATACTGAATGCTTGAAGTGGGTGATTTGTCAGAGTTGAAGCAGTTTCATGATGGCTTTAACTTTCATCCTGAGATGCTCAGGTGATTTCTAGGTAAAACAAAAAGTGAGATATTGAAGAAAAAGGAGTGTAGAGGTAATAGCAAAAGAGTTCAGAAGGTGCAAAAGAGTTCAGAAGGTGCAAATTCTCTTAAAATGAGCTTAGAGATGATGCTTGTCAGGAGAGTTTCTACAAGAAAGTAGCTTTATGCGTTATAAAAAACTGAAATACATGTTTATTGGGGGTTAAAGGTGATGCATTTTGACTTTAGGAAGGTGAACATTGGTTTTAAAGCAAATCCCTGCTCCCATGTTGCAGCTGTAGCTTCCAGTATGAACACAGATCAATTTTACGACAAATACTACTTTAAAAAACTGTGTAAAATAATAAGAATTCACATAAAAAGTATGATTAGTGTTAAACCTGCAAAAAAGAGACAAAGCATGTGATGATTTGGCGACAATTATAACAATTATAAGTGTAGAAAAAGCCTCAGAGAACAGGTGTCTTCAGGTAGACAAACTCCAACTGCGAGCTTTATCAGACTCCCTTTGTCTAATCAGCACCTATTGTTCCTACTGTTGTATTCCTCATTAGCTGCCTTTGTTAACACGCATGTTTAATTATGCTGGTTAAAAGACTGTTGGCGGGAGTCAAAACAAACCAACCCGTTTCATTAAAAAGGCAGAGGGAAGAAGGGCAAGACAGCCCAAAATATAGAGGAAATTAAAGAAAATTATGACTGAGGTAATCAAGCCAGGAGAACAAGAGCGAAAGCTGCAGCAAAAAGTGAGAAAAGGAACAAAGACAAGAAAACAAAGTGTCTTTATGAGGGAAAATACCTGCAAGGCTGCTGCTGTTAGTTACAGCTGATCCCTGGGGAGCGGCTCTCCTGAGGTCCCTAAACATCCTGGAGAGAAAAAACAACAAATTACCCTGCAGCGGTTACATAACCTGTTCTAAAGGAGTGAAAACAAACACATGCACCAATATGTCAAGTTGTGAATTATACCGACCGACTCCTTTAGAGCCTTTAGTTTTGGAACATTTGAATAGAATAACTCACAAGGGGAATAAAAATCTGTTAGTTTATATGAAGGCACAACAGACTTTTAATGCAAAGAATCTGCAGACTAATGAAAAGGAAATAAAATAAATAGTGAGCACTAGCTTTTCCTCCATTTAACTCCTCTGTGACTCCTCCAGCACACCTCACTACTGTCTCACTGCCACATCTCTGCCACTACGAACCTATTTATGCAACATCATTCCTCTCTCTCTACAAAGATGCAATGGGTTATCATCATTAAAGCAAAAATTGCATCTCTAGTACTTGTTCTTGGATTTAAACTGCTCAGTCCGGCACTCTTTCCCACCAAACTATTTGATACAAACTGATGCACGGTCAGTTTTAGTGAGTTTTGAGTTTTAGTACACAGTTTCCCCTTTCTGGTTACATGAAGGGTTTGAACACTTTTCCAACATTCAAAGTATGTTTTCAGACTTTTCCAGAACCACACTTTGGAGATAAAAACTATAAAAATAAACTAAAACTAAAATACTACATCTTGAGATAGTATTCTACATTCTGCAGCAGAGACAAAGTAAGCTAAAATGCAACAAAATTTAATGTTTCTCATCAAATAATTAACTTTAGACATTGGGAAAAAGTTTGAAAATTGACATATTTTCAATGATTTCAAAAACTTGTATTAACCCTGCAACCTTTTGTCATATAAATGCAAAAAAAAAATGCAAGCAAAGTACATTATTCTCATATATTAAAAAACATATTTTGTCCCCAATCGGAAGATTTGAAATCTTAGAAAATAAATATGATTGCATCCTGAAGCTGGGTGATATGGACTTATATGTTGTGGTACTATTCTAATAATAAAAGAAGTGACAATTAGGACTACTTATTATCTCCCTGTTATGCAATCTTAGCCACACACACATGAAAAAAGGTCTTACAACATCACCATTTCTTTCGGACACAAATCAAACTTTTGTTCAAATTTATTGATATTTTCATCAAACAAACAATGGAGAAAATAGTAAAAAAAATAATCCCAGCACTATTAAATGGAATAAAATCCCTATAGTGAAAAACTTTTATCACGATAAATGATAAACGATACTCTGCTTGAATTCGCTAAAACCTGAAAGCAAATGTTCAGCTCTGGCTCAAACAAAGGAAGGATATTGTTTGTTGAAGGGTGAACAGAGTAGGTGTGAATTATGCAAATAAATTCGGCGACACGAACTTGGACGGGGATGCGGCGTGGCAGAAGGAAGAAATATGGCGGCAGTGGTGGGCTCCACTTCCTCTCCTTCCCCTGGTTGCTTACCTTGAGGCAGCAGCTTATCTCATTTGCCTCCTTTTAAAAAAAATCAAAGTGTCTGGATTATCATAAGCACCTCCACCATTGTGCTCCCACTCAAAATAATTTCATCTGGCTCTCGCTCTTTTATCAGGTAAACAAGTGGCTCATATTTAGCAACTTCTCTGCTGTTCCCCGTTGGTTGAGATGTTGCTCCTTTCCCAACATTTCTTCATAAATTCTGTATTCCCTCTTGGTTGAAAAAAAAAAACCCATTAAGGGGATTTTTTCCTCCCTTTTGGCAACTGAGGCTGACAGGAAACAGAACAGGAAATGATATAATAGCTGCAGACGGGAGTGCTTCTCCCATGCCCGGCTGCTCCTCGTTTGACCTCTGAGACGACGAGGACTGCCATGTTTGGCTTCACGCTCGTGTTTAAGATCGGGACTTTTATTCCAGCAGGTGAACGCCTCACTTGTGAAAATAAAAACCTTCTAAAAACGATATTGACGCTCCACTGATGTAATGCATTACATCTATGTTTGTACGAAACCTTTCCAGAAAGCATTACATTTCCAATCTGATGACAGAACTTGAAGTTTCTCAACACTTTGGGGGATTAGCAGCTGAAAAACATCGGCAATAAAATGTCTGTACTGGATTTAAAACTTATATCTAGTAATGTTCTTAATGGCTTTACAACCACAACGCAAAGGCCGAAAAACAATCTTATATTCCAGTAACATCATTTTAAGGTGTTTATGATCAGACTTGGCTGTAAACTGATATGGAGCATAAGTAGTGCCCAAACACAACGCCAGAGTGGAAAGACAACCGCAAAAGGTTTTAATGTGTTAATTTTGATTAATTAATTACATTAACCGAATTAATCTGGTGTGTTTCTGGTACGTCCGTAAATCTGACGCACAAGAAGCATCCGCTAACAGACGACAAAGCCGCTCCTCTTGACCTCACTGGGGATTCATTTTATTTCCAAAACAATCTGACTGGACGATAGAAAAGACGATTGTTGTGTTCAAGCTGTGCTAAAAGGAATTAGCCTATTAGTTGCAGCAGCATAGACGTCCCCAACACTAATATCAATATAACGTAAACAACAGATTAAAAGTGGTAAATATCTCTGATGCTCAGATCAAATTTCTATTTATTCAATATTTTGAAATGTGGCTTACTTTGTCGATGCATGATTTTTGACTAAAATGAGATCAAATCCCATTAGTGTAATACTAAGAAATTGCTAAAAAATCTGGGAAATTTCTACATTCATTACAGTTTTCTACCTGCTTTTAAGGGTTGAGAGAGAAAGTTAAATATCTCTGAAATGAAAATGGCGGCACAGATTTAGAAATAATTCAAAATGAATCAAGTTTAATACAAAAGCAAAAGAAAGAGCAAAATGGCAACTTGTGGATATTTTAAGCCAAACTCGAGTCGCTAAGGTAACAAAATGCAGCTCAACACTGGAGCATGGTGGTGGAGGAGTGATAATACGGGCTGATTATGCAAAACGTTCTGAATCAAAATGAATCAAAAACTGTGACTTCCGACCAGACAGAAATCTCAAGGCAAAGCTGCGGATGTGGGTAGAAACTTTACATTACTTTAAGTTCATCCTCAGGACTATTTTATGTATTTTCTCCTGTTTGGATGTGAGAGATGGACGTGGACGAATTCCCCAGCTAATTAGCAGCACAGTTTTCCATCTCGTCCAAAAAGAGAGAGAAACCTCTGAGCCACAACAGTATGTGAAAGTTTTGCCCCCCTCCATCTGCTGAAGTCGTGCACAGAGGCTTAATTGGGGCCAAATCTTGTCAGAGCATCTCCTTCTGAGCATCCGCCATTAGTTTGGAGCGTTTAACAGAAGGTTGCTATAAGGGTCCAAACTTATAATAAACTGATACTTTTACTTTCTTGCGTTTGGATAATTCAGAGTCTTAATAACACCTTTCACAGACAAATCGAACTGAAGTAGAGCCAGGGAAAGGGCCGGCGTGTTTAATGAACAGCACTAAGATCCGTTTTGTGGACAAAAATGTTGCTGAAAGCTCGTACTCAGTGTGACAAAGTGCAGCTGAGACGCAGAAAAGAGAGGAAAATCTAACTTTATATCGCAGCGTTTAGCTTAAACTGCAAACTGTGTTCTGATGAAGGGTTACACCATTTAGTACCAATTAGCTTTACGAAAGTTTGACTTTTAAACCAAATTAAAAACTGCTTTCCAGAAGTTTATTTTTGTCATGTAAATACAGTGAATGCACAAACAGTTGTTGAGAGCATTTGTTTAGTTAATTTGTTCCTGTTTAATTGCCTGTTAGGGATGTTGGAGTTCTTCAACCAGCAAGAACCGGGTCACGAGTTATTTTGTGGGTCAGAAGCAGAAAAGTTTCTGAACTGCTGATCTGATCTGAGGGCGCAGGAACGAAATGTTCATCTGGACTTTTAACAGCTTTACGAAGGATAAAGAGCAAAAAAAAAAAGAAAAAAAATTAACTGAACCGAATAAAAACAAGCAAGAATCTCCAATAAAAACAGAATAAAGGAGCAAAAAAATTACTAATATTTTAAAAATCTGTATTTTATTTAAAGGAAATGAAAAAGGCAGGATATGAAAATACTGAAAAAAATAACACCAGATGAATTAAATCAAATTCAATTTGAAATAAAATAAAATATAACAAGCAGAATTAAACTAATGAAACTGCATAAAACAAAAAAAATGTCCAAAAAGACAAAATCAGGATGTATAAAATACAAATAAAATAATAAAAAATAAACAATGAAATTACAATTATTATTTCTTTATTTCTTTAAAGGAGAAATAAAAAAAATATATATTTTACTCTATGACACAATAAACAACAAAAAAATATAAGTTGGATTAAAATATGTCAAAACAGACAAAAAAAATCTAAGAAAAACAACTAAACTTTAGAAAAGAAAATTTAAAACAAGCAAAACAAGGAAGGAAAACAAAATACATTGTAATTATTAAAACAAAGACATGGCAGCTGCAACTTCTCTCTCAGAAATTTCATTTGAATTTCTTCATGATTAGCCTGAAGCCTAAACTGAATGTCCTGATAAAACAGCATGAGTTTTATTCAGGTTTAACTCAGCGCAGATTTACTCCGCTGCGTCGTACCTCTTGTTTCTGCAGCCAGGAACACCTTGGTGTGTTTGTTTACAGCTTGAGCACATCTTCCCAGTCGTATGTCAGATGATTTCACACCCTCAGCCACACACAGATTTATAGAAATCATTCCCACGCGTCTGTTTCATTTCAGAGCCTCATATTTACGTCGGCGGCGGCGTCAGCCTGCGACACATTTACATAACACACATCGCCCCGCTGCGTCCACCGCCGAGTAAGTACTCAAGCTCGTCCCGGCCCCCTTTTCATATTTACAGCGTGACTGATTTAAGATGGACTGATTGTGGGGATTTAATTACGGGGGACACAATGGCCACACAATTCTGTTTTCTTCTCCTCCCTTCTTGCGAGGCGCTGACACGCCGCACACTCGGCTGCACACTGCCGAGGAATGTTTTACACTCCAAATGAGCTGTGCTTGCAGAAGAATTTAATTTGATCTGCTGCTGTAATTGTGCTCTCACACACATATACTGGGGGAAAAAAAAAAAAAGAGGAAGAAGAAGAGGAGGAGGAGGAGGAGGCATGCCGGGGTTGGAGGGCGTGCAACTTTAAAATGTAATATGCACAAAAAGTAAATTAACTCAAGAGGAGAGGCCCTTGTGATGTGTTGACACTTGCAGTGGGAAGGGTGGAAGGGGAGGAGGGAGGAAAGAGAAACGGCCATGATAAAACAGCACAAAGAAAAGCCTTATGAATTTTATTAATGACTTGCAAGACAGTATGCAAAACATCAAAGGTCCACGGGAAAGATTAATGACCCTGTGTGAGACTGTTTAATTACCTCCAGCTAATTAGATTCTTGACCAAATTTTTAATATCTGAGTTCGTGCTCAACGCCTAATTGAGATTCCACCGTATTTATCAATCTTTAAATAATAATAATAATAATAATAATAATGTGAACAGAAAAACTTCTGCTCCGCCATCGGGGCGCTCCAGGTTTTCCAAAAAGCAGAACATGGCTGGTTATCGGCTCCATCTCTGCGTCTAATGAAGTGCTAATAAACAGGCTCAGGCTGCTCTGTCAACGCTCGCCGCTGTAATTCTCTTATCTGGACCTGAGCTGAGTTCTCCGACTCTCCGAGGAGCCGCTCTCCTCCATCTAGGGCTGCTTCCGCTCTCCTTCTTCCGGATAATCCTCGCGCTGTTTACCAGCGCGCGCACGGTTTCATCTAAATCGTTAGCTTTGAACTCGCGGCGTGCATTATCTGTTCTGTGACCCCGCCGCCGCCGCCGCCGCTGTTGTTGTTGTTGTTATTGTTGCGACTGCTGCAATAATTGCACTTGGATTATTGCGGTTAGGTCAGAGACGACTCGGGGTGGTGCATCCACTTACTGAGACAAAGTTGTGGGAAATAGAACAACTACGCTAACTTTTCTCACCTTTAAAGTCAGGATGAGGTCTGGACTTGGACTAGGCCACAGCAACACGTCCTGTTTGTGACTCAGTTTAGCTCAAGTTAAAGATAAAACAGTTTGAATCTACATGTGAATGCCAATCGGACTAGAGACTGCTCCAAAAGCAGGAAGTGGACTACAAAACAGGGTATTCTGGGTAAAAACAACCAAAACAAATTTGCTAAGCTATCGCTAATGGAAAAAAAAGGATTGTCATCTTTTACTAAAGAGAAATCCTCCAACGGCTAAAATTTTTGTTTACTTCTTCAGAGGTTTTTGTGTTGTTTCCTTCAGTGGTTCTGGGTGCAGCACCCCCACAGGCGAGGAGGTGAACTGCTTTTCAGCTGAAAATGTAACAACTGTTGCAATTTTGGTCCCAAATTGAACCAAATCTATTGGAATATCAAGCATAGAAACACCCTAAGAGCATCTCTAGTCTGAACCAGCTTAATTCTGATCACAAAGAGCTAAAGACAAACCAAGGTGTAAACAAGACACAGCAAAACCCAAAACCAAGCTGAAAAATGAGACAAAATGGTTCATAACCAGTTTTAAACCAGTCAAAACCAGCCAGAACTGCAAAAGAATGGCTTCACATTTCACCACTTTGATGAACAGAGATGTGTTGAGAATCTTCAGTCAGAGGCTTCTTCAGATTCGCTGTAACACAGACTGCTACAGGAGGCCTTTCCTGGCACCCGCCATCACCGTCTTCTGTAACTCCTTGAAGAATCTGAATTAAGGATCTGCAACAACATTTAATTTCCCTTTGGGATCATTAAAGTATTCCTGAATTTGATTCATGGCTGACTCAGACCACTACTCCTTTTTCTAGTCCTTTTCTGTTCGCCTTGTTGTCAACTTTAACCTTTAACCTGAGGCCTGTAGAGTCAGAGATAAAGCTCTTGAGCTTACTGTCGTTTATCTGGGAATTTCACCCTCCAACCTTGGGGTCAATCACTCCTGGAAATGTTTCCCAATAATGAAGAATGATGAACTTTGAACAGAGATCTGCAAACAGCTGAAGCTCCTGCTTTGTAAACTAAATGTTAGATTTAAATAACACAGAAATCGACTGAAGACGTATAATTTCTGAATTGCTAACGCTGCTGTTTTCCCACCGTGACATTGAGCTTTAATGCAGCAAGCTGACAAAACTGCTGCTTTAAACACATGAGATTACATTTAATAATTTTAAAACCTGCTATAAATATGTTCTGATACATAAAACCAAAGGATTTCAGCATTTTTTAAGCTCATTGCCTTCAGGATGGGGGACCTGTTGATAGGTAAATCCTTCTTCTTCTGACCCAATAAGTTAAAAAAAAAATATATATATACTGCATTATTTTAAAGTATTAGTTCTCAGAAATGCTAGCAAATTCTAGCAAAGCACAACGTCAGCTAAAAGTAGACAATTTCAATCTGAGAAAACATGAAAAAATTAATTTAGATGAAGAAAAAGAAATTCTCAAACTGTATTTTTTTACTGAGGGAGAAGCAATAACTCTCCCTGAAGCGTTTCTGGGATTAAGATTGTAGAGGAAGGTTCAACAAAGCAGCAGCAGCAATGCTGTCAAGCGCAGCACCATCTGCTGCCCAAATCCCTGAATTACAACTCGTCCCCAGATAACAAGCTCAAAGAGCCCTGCAGCAGTTCACTGTGAAATCATATCACTGTGTCAAGTTTCACAACACTAGTTTGAGAGGGTTAAGCCTTAATTAGCATGAATTCGTTATGAAGTCGTGTCTAAAAAGGCCTCACTCCCCCCTGATACTTCTCATTTTCCCTCAACCCCCCTTTCTTCTTCTCTTTTCCTCTCCTGCTCTCCTTTCGCTTCACTTTCACCCCGTTTCCCTCCCTCTGCCGCAGCGTGCAGGGTGTCGTTCTTCCACTGCCTCCATCCATTCGCTCCCATCTGCGTCTCCCCTTTAAAGGCCCGAGATCTAAATAGGAGCGGATCGCCTCCCTCGCTGGCGTTTCATTAGTGGCAATTAGAAAGCCGGTGCTGCGTCGTCCCATAAGACTGGAACCGGTGGGGGAGCAGAGGCGAGGCGCGGGGCCGCTTTAGCTCATTGAGATGAAGTATGGATGACAACGCTTTCATCAAACGGGCAACAATTCCTCGCCGACATATTTGAGCCGAGTGTCGGAGGTACCATTCTGACAATTACGACAATTAACACTGTCAAAATAAAGCCATTAGCTTAGCGAGAGGGCAAACCGATGCACTTAATTACAGGGTTTTCTGTCAGAATGGATTCCCTTCAGACTTTTTCTGAATTAGAAAAGGGAACAAGTTAAGAATGTGGCGCGGGTTTGGGTGGAAGAGCCGACATCTGCCGCAGCGGCTCGTCTCGCTGCAGGTCGATGGACGTCGGCGGTGAAAATCAGCAGCGACCTCACGCTACGACGACAATTTACTGACATCTGAAAATGAAGGATTTGGGTTGTTTGTGTTGGAAAAGGTGTTGGATCACAACTCGAGGTTCGCCATTGTTTCTTATGTGGCACTAAGTTTAATTTATCAGTGAAATTAATGCAGTTTTCATTTGTTTTACTATTATATCAATCAATTCCTCCAGTTTCTTGAGAATTATCAGGCACTAATACATAACTGGGATTTTTCTCAAAAATTGTCATAAACTTTCTTATTTGTACTAAACAGCTGCATCAGCCTTAATTTATGTCGGATTATAGTCCAAGTAATAAAAAGCTGCATTTACCGCAAATATTTCCAAATTAGCACAACAACCACTTTGATTTTCATTGAAAAAATCCACAAAACAATTGTGAAATCCTGGAGGGACTGAAAAGATGTTCAATGATATTATTTAATTTTAAGAATTCATTGATATTTTAACAGCTTGTTAACTGGTTCAATCAATACATCCTGGCACAACTGGCCCTTTAAGAGCATTCTTGATCTTGATTTGGACCAAAATGAAAATGAATTTGACACCCCTGTGAGTTGTAGCAGACAGCACACAAACGTTTTCATATTTTTATACTTTTAGATGCACTATGAAGCTGTTCTATCTCCTGGTGGTGCAGTTTCAGTCTTATTTGTCAAACTGCATTTTTTCCTTTCAGTAGTCTTCATTAGCTCCCCTTGTTAGCTGTGGAGCACCTCAGAGCTCCAATTTAGGTCTCTTTCTGTTTTGATGGCATCGTTTTTGAGAAAAAAACTAAATATACGGATGTGTTGATTAATTAAAAAATGCAATATCAGACCTTAAAGTGAACATTTTATGCTTTTAAATCTACCTTTTCACAATTAAATCACTTAGCTGTGGCCTATATAAAGGGGAACAGCAATTATTTGGTCTGTTTGGCCATTTTTGGAGTTTGATAATAGAGGTATGGCAATATAGTGGTGCAAAAAACTTTTCAAAACTGAATGGATTTGGATTATGGTTTCCCAAAAAAAACAAAAAAAACAATGCTAAGTTGTTTATGTAATAGTTCTGTTCAAAACACAAAGTGCTATGCTAGCTTTTCAAGACGTTAAAAGCTAGCATAGCACATAGTGCTAACATAAGCAGGACATAGGATGCTAGTGCTAGCAAAACGATGGCCAGGACGTCACATTTTGAACATTTTCACTTCTCAAATTGTCGGCATCTTTGAACATGAACTCAATTATCGCAGCAAAAAATAAAAATGGCGGATTTGTGCAACTTGTTAGCTGCAAATAGTGTGACATTATAGTTCAAAAACACAACAGGGATTAGTGAAAACTTTACAGAATGAAAAATATGACGCAAACAGAATGTAAAGGCATCTATACAGAACTGGCAGAAAAAAAAAATTAAGGTATTTAAGGTATAAAAATGTGGATTATATCCCTTTTTATTCTTTGCTGCCTCTTGTAGTTCTTACAGTTTTTCATTTGTGATGTGATTCCAAAACATTAAGTTTTATACTGAATCTAATGTAGTAATAATTGGCTATATTTGCTGCCACTTTAGAAAACTTCTGAATTGAAGACGCAGTAAACGTAAAATATTTTCTTAATTTCTTGAAATGTCCTGATTAGTTTCTCTCAAAGCGTCTGATCTCTTCACTAACACTACATCTGAGAGTCCACAACTCCCCCATTGTTTCAAGGAACACTCTTGCACCTGTTTCTTCACCGAGAACAAAACACAAAAGGAGCCGCGCTTCCAGACTCGGAGGGAGCAGTTTATGCGAACAGAAGGGCCGAGTGAAACTCCACTGATCCGTGAAGTGCAGAGAGAGGTGGCCTCCTGCCAGCCTCAAATTGAAATAAACTATCAAACAATATAAGACTGAGTTTTGTCACCTTTAAAATATGCACCCAGTTGCATCTGTCTGCAGATGCTCTGGGGGAAAGCTGTTCTTCTTTGACGCGGCGATGTGAAAATACAATTACACAATCTCCAGGGAAACCCTGGCCTGTCACATTACATTTACCTTAGGTTAAAGAGAACGTCGACTTGCTTCTGCTCATCTCTCCATCCATCCATCAAGCCAACATCTTCTCTAAGTAGATGAGGTCACCGTTTCACGGCTCGGGTGCCTGCAAAGCAGCAAAACCAGATCAGTTTAAGTGACTATCTGAGGTCGTTTTATGGCATGCACCTGTTTTCAGACAGAAAAGCAAATCAAAATCACATTTTAGCGAGCCTGTGGGAATCATACGGTGGGATTATTGATGGAGAGAGGGTTAGAGTCGGTGATATCTGAGTCAGAACTGACCCGTGTTTGCATTGTGAGACGGATGAGTGGAGACGGTACTGTTCTGCAGCGATAAGAACCGGATTCAGCTTCACGTCCGGGGTGATTTTTCACCAACAGGTCAAAATGTGCAGCTAAAACATGTCTGTTTCTCTTTAAATCTAAATAAATATAAATACGACATATTGTCATATTATACTCAGATTACGATGCTTTTTATTTGCTTTTATTTGAATATAAAAAGAACCAAAATCAAAACTTCAGGTTTGTTTTGTTTTGCAGGAAACCTTAAAAAAAAGTAGTTTTGGATATTTACTGTATTAAAAGAAAAGGAACTGGGGTGCACTGTGGTGGTGCAGGTGTTAAGCACATCTCACATATGGAGGCCTTAGTCCTTGACGCAGCCATCGCAGGTTCGATTCCCGACCTTTGCTGCATGTCCTTCTCTCATTACCAACTTTCCTGTGAATTAACTATCAAATAGAAGCAATTAGAGATAAAAAAAGGGAGTTAGTTTTCTAATTCTTTTGGTTTTGATTAAACAAATTCATTTTCAGTTATAAGAAAAGGATTTGGTTTCTTTTAAAACACTAAGTCTAATTAATTAAATAGAAGCAAAAAAATGTACTTATGTACATTTTCTATTGTATAAAAATTTATGTGTGGAATGATTTCAGCTTAATTAAAAATAAAAAGTCTATCTGGATCTTTTGATGGACGGACCAAGTTTGTATCAGTCAAACTCTACGTTAGGAGCCGTAAAAATTATTTCCAAGGGCTGCAAATGGCCCCCAGGCCACACTTTGGACCCCCTGCTCTTAAACAATGACTTTGCAAACTTCTGGTAATTAAAAAATTTAAGTTAAGTGGAGTGTAAGGAAACACCTCAAACTATTTGTTTCCTTGTGAGAAATAGGAAGAGATGTTAGCGCCATTAGGTAGCTTAATTAGCTGCTTGCTAATAAACTTCGCTAAAACTTAAAAACTACCAAAATTAATATTTCTGTGACTATTATCAGTTGCATAAAATAAACCAGCCATTTTTACTCTTTTAAAAAATTAAGAAATCATCTATATATTTGCTGACATAGCTGTTTGCTGTTTTTAATTCAACAAATTTAATTATTTATTGTTTTTTCTTCTTTTTTAAACCCAGAAATAAAAATACCTACAAAGAGCAGAAATTACATTTTCAAACCAGGATGAAGCAGATAAAGTTTTTGTTTTGATCGTAATCCAGTTAATCAAATTTAATTTCAGGCTAACTTAATGATATAAAGAATCTTTCCAGCTCAGTAGAAAATGTTTGGTGTATTTCAGCTCAAATTACGTCTATTATTCAATTTCTGCAATCTTATTTCCTGAAATAATCTCCATCTTGGGCAAAATCAGTGAGTCTGTAAATCAGAGCACTTTGAGACGTTGGGATCGCTGTAGCTGCCGGTGCTGCTCTTCGTTTTTTTATCAAAAGAGGAAGCTGATGAGTCCCTTCAGATAAGGATAGAAGCCCTTCGCTTAAAGCATCAACTTATTAAATGAATATGTTCTCCATCACGCCAAACGCTTTATTGTATCTCTCAGGGACACAAAATGCAATTTGTATCATTTTTGCGCAGCACATCAAAAGAAAGTAGGCCGAGCATGGTGACTCACAGCACCAAGAAGACGCTCTGTTTCCAATCGAAGGAAATCAAATCTGCGCTCTGGTTCTTCTTTTCTTTGTAGATCTCCGTTTGTTTGATAAGGCTGCCGGCGGTAAATGGGTGGATAAGTTGAGACGAAAACAGTGACACGGCCGCTCTGTCGGCTCATGGGCCGTCAGCTTATCAATAAATGACATCATCTGGCCCCCGGACGTCTTTCTGTCTGTCACATTGGTGGCACACAAATTAAAGAAAAGAGGGATAAACGGGAAAAAAAGGGATGTCAATTTTCCCCCATTAGGACTCTGGATAAAGTAAAACAAGGGACAGTTTGTCTCCAAAAGAAAAACTTTAAGAAACATCTAATAAATTCACTGAACTACAAAGACAAAAGTTGAAAACAAGGTTTAAAATCATCATTTGTATGCATCTCATCTTAAAGACCAAAACAAACCTTTGTGTCACTAACTGAGGTTATGCGGAGTAGCTAAAAACAGTCAGTAACCTGCAAGAAAAGACAGCAGTAAAGAGAATCTCAGAGTGGAAAACTGAGTTTAAGCTCAAGACAACAGCTTGTCCAGCTAACAACAAGAGTCAGTGTCACCCATTAAGTTAACAGCTACTGTTAGCTTATCCGGCTATCCACTAGCAGAATTAGCTGTTAACTTTTGCAGCTCTTGGCAACAAAAGCTACTAAGTCTAAAAGCTGTTAGCTTGACCATCAGGTTAAGCAGCTCGTATGGTGAAAACAAGTTACTAAGATTACGTTTTCAAAATAACTAGGAAGCGCTAAGTCTGGGTAAATGTCAACTATAAGCCTGATAAAATGAAAGTGTGGGTAAATGTTAGCTACAAAAGTTGCTACATCAAAAATAATGCTAGCTTAGCCATCAGCTTAAGCAGCTCTTAAGGTGAGAACAAGTTGCCAAGTTTAAATTAGCTGAATATTTCTTACCATAAGAAGTTCAAAGTTTGCTTGACCCTAATAAGAGGTCAGGCTAACCTCATATTAGCTTGACCACCAGGTTAATCAGCTGTTATGGTAAAAACAAGTCGCTAAGCTTAAGTTGGTTAAATAACTAACTATATTAGGAAGCAATAAGTCTAGATTTGTGTTAGCCTTGACAGCTATTAACCCAATGAACTGGAAGTGTGGGGAAATGTTAGCTACTAGGTCAAAAAGCTGTCAGCTTAACTAACTGGTAGCCGGACTCATAGGCATATTTTCCATCAACTATTTCGACGCCAATATGAGGAGTAGGAAAAATCCAAGTGTGGTAAAAAGGGCTACATTCCTCTACTGCATAATGGCTGCAAAAACATTAGCCTCATCTAAATGGAATGCTAACTATCCATGTTGGTCCCCATTTTAAAAATAGTTAATGTTGGCATTAATTTTTAGCTGATACAATGAACCCCATGACCAGCTTAAAGTCCCATTTTTCACAATGATGCTTTTGTTTGCTTTTACTAGGATTTGGCAAGTTGTGTTTAATGTGACACTGACCATAAAACATCTTACGTTTCATTATGATAGTGGGAACTTTTTCCATGTGATTTAGGTGATATTATCAAACAGATGATATCAGTTGGCACACGGGGGTAATGATGTCTACAGAAATTTTAAAAAGCAGTAGCTGCAGGTTAGTAGCTGCAGAAACAAAGCTACAGCTGTATTTTCTTTCACGCTGTGAATATAAGACGACAAACAATATTGCATTCTGTTTAAAAGCTAAACAAAACAGGGAGACTTTCTTTCTCCACTTACATAATCCAAGGAAAAGTAAATGCTAACAGCAAATGTTCATTTACATTCATCACAATGCAAACTAAAGCTTTTCCGTTAAATTGAATGTGGCAATTATACTTAAAAAAGTTAAATGAGTGTAAACGTAAAGCCTGTGCAGCTTCAAACTTGTTTTTCTGAGCCATGCCGAAGATGGCCGAGCTCATTAGCTGTCAGCTGACAGCCTGTACGGCCGAGTGTTTGCGGCTTCTTTTTAATGTATCTCTGAAAACAGCAGGAGTCCGACTGTGAGCAAACCTGTGGCAAATTACACAGTGGGAGGCTTCTCCTCTCTGTGACTAACTTGTGTGAATTTTGACAGAAAACTGGGGGAAATGATAAACATGAAGCCGGTGTAATATCCTTTGAATTAAATTAGTCAAATTCAGAAAAGTGAGCTGGACAAACAGGTTGGGATTTTGCTCCAGAACACTTTTAATATTAAGGGATGATAAGTTGTTTAAAGCAAAGCAATTAAAAGGAGACACTTTCTACTAAAAAAATCTAAAGTTAAAGTAAATGAAGGTGTTTGATGTAAAATATTCATCCATCTGAATGTCTCCTCTGGGTTCGAATAGTCTCAAAAACACTTTGATGTTAGCATGTTAGCATGCCAAAAATAGGTAATCAATCGACAAAGATTTATTAAATGTAACTCAAACTTTCTATGCTTCTTTAATTTTGTAGATTATCGCCGTGGTTGGTGATTTGTATCAAAAAGATTTACATTCAACAAATTCGTCCACAGAAACAAAATCTCCGCTCTGATTTGCTCTCACTGATAGCATTGCTATCTGTCCTGTAAAAATGTAATCATACTTGAAAAACTAAGAATTTATCTTGACTATTTGTTAGTCCAAATATTTGTTAGCTTGAGTTTAAACAATAGCTACCTGGCTTTAGCAGCAGTTAGCTTGAGATAAAATTAGCTTTAAATAAATTTAATGTAAATGGTTGTTAGCCTGAGATGCTATTGACTAGCATTTAGTATGAGTTACTCTTGGTGACTGTTTATCTTACCAGCTGTTAGCCTGAGTATTTGTTAGCCTGAGTAGCCATTAGCTTAAATTTAAGCAATACCTAGCTAGCTTTACCAATAGTTAGCTTGAGTAAAAATTAGCTTGAGTAGATTTAGCCTGAATGATTGTTAGCCTGAGATGCTACTATCTTGACCAGCATTTAGTAATAAATAGTTACTCTTAGTGATTGTTTATCTTTCTAGCTTGAGTATTTGTCAGCCTGAGTAGTTGGTATTCTTATTAGCTGTCAATACTAAGTAGTTTTAGTAGTTGCTAACTTTTGTAGCTGTTAGCCTAAGCTGCCATTAGCTTGACTAGATGTTAGCAGTTTGATTGGTTCTTAGCTTGACTCCTTAATAGAAACATTTCCTCCTGGTAGTTATTTAACCTCTGACCTCAATGATAAATTAGTTTTGTTAATCTCAAAAACTATTTGGGTCTTCAAAATAAAAGCACTTCCTGTTCTATTCACTCAGAATGTTGATTTGTCTTAATTATTCACCATATTATGCCGTTGTGTTGTCATTTACAGTATATTTTAAAACATTTTCACTGACTTTTAAAACAAAGCTTTTAAATGCAGATTTGAAATGTAGTTTTTTAAAAAACATTAAAATAAATAAGTTAGTGTGAAGAAGCGCTGTTTGATTCATTCAGGAATTCAATATCAACAGGAGTAAAAGTTTTGTATTATTTTCCCTTAAACATAAATGTATAACTACATGCAAGCCTAACATTTTGTTATCAGAAACTAGAGACAATGAAAAAATACGAAGCTTTGGAAAAGGTGGGAACATTTGAAGTTCAGCAAACTAATTCTGCTTTAAAGCTAAATACTCCAGAACACAAGCGTGTAAAAGTGAAATAACCGCCTTTCTTTATGAAAGGCTGAGTGACTGCGTCATCAGTCACTCAGCCTGAGTTGGTGGCACGAGAGCGGAAACTTCAAAGACGGGTCAGAGTCGGCCTTCAGCGGAGCACGAGTGGCACGGCTCAAACCGCATTGTGTTCGCACAACAATGGACGACCATTACGGTGGAGACTGTTATCAGCCAAGGCCGACCAGGGAAGGTTCCTGTCTCATTGTGATCCATCGGAGCAGATTGTGTTCACCGGAGAGCTCAGACTAAACATATTAGGGTGTAAGAAGACACACCTGAGGCTTATCTGATGGGAAATGGTACCGGGACAATGTCCTGAACTAAAGAAAAAGAAGTTTTTTTTAGAAAAACTGCGTCACTGTGCCTTTAGACCTCCTTTTACTTGGTTCTGTTAAAAGTATTGCACTTAAAGTAGCGTGTGTTTATACAAGTGAGCCTTTATTGTCTTTGCAAACTCTGAAAACAACATGTGGACCCCCCCCCAAAAAAATCCAAGAGTATCCCTCGTTAAAAGTCAGTGTGACATCTTTTAATGACAAAGCCGCGGATGAATTGTTTATGCTGCTTTTATGGGTGTGTGAGTTTGTGGAGTGAATAATTCGGAGGAGAGAAAAAAGAAAAGGAGGGAAGGCAAAGACACATCTGAAACATATGGGAGGAAATCACATTGAAAGCAGTGAGCAGTAAATTAATGGTAACAGATGCCAAGATGTCTGGGTGGGGCTTTTTTTCCTTCTCTTTGCTTGATTTTGTTTTTTCTTGCATTCTTAATGTTGGGAAATAACAGAAATAAAACTCTGGTCACTTCTTGGCTGCAGCTCAAACTGCAATACCTGCTTCCGCCGGCAACAATTAATCCACTAATTTATTTACAGCGATAATAGTTCTGCAACTGCAGACGGTGATGTAAATTATTGATGCAGACCTGCAACTTCTGATGAGATAAAACAGATCTCTGATCTCTGAATGTTTTGGCGTATTCGAATATGTTTAAGTGTGTGTGTGTGTGTTTCTTTGTGTACAGCAGGGTTGGCCTATGTCCAAGCATGAGCTGCAACAAAGACAACCTTGCTCTTAATGGCACATATCTGGGAGATGGAGGAGCACGATACATGAAAAGCGCTGTGATCATTACACTGATAGCAATTATCCTTCAGGAGGCTCTAATGGTGACACACACACACAGAGGCAAGCTTGCAATCAAGGGTGGTGGGCAATTAAATGCTTTTTGGTGAACCTTTAAAGACGAACAAAGGAGAGACACCATCTTCAAGAACAAAAGAGGGAAAGAAATCAGGACAAAGGATATTAATGTGGTTTATTAATCTTTTCTTAATGTGTGGCAGTGGCCTGAAAGGGGGTGTTGAGAGGGTCTCTGTGGCTTTGGCAGGAGTATGATTGAGTGCAGGGGCCAGCGTGTCGGAGGGGACAAAAACAACAAGGTAATTAAAGCTTAAAGCGTGCCGTTTATGCTCCGCCATCCGTGACGGCGTAAGGTGTCTTCCGTCCAAACCCCAATGAAAAATAAGTCAGGTAATTGTCATTGCGTTATCCGTGTCAGCATTTATTAAATGGGTAATTCATCTTCATGGAGAAGGCAAAATAATGCAGGTAGGTTTATTTGTGGTAATTGTGGCTGCTGAAATGTCCCAGTGCTGGGATACTCAGTCTCTGAATAATCCAGATTACACAGATATTTCTCTACAACTTGCTTGTTTTCATTGTAATAATTTAAATAATTCATCAGTTTACTCATTAAAAAAATAAAGAAGGGAATAGTTGTGAAAATAACTGATGTAGCATTAGCTTCAACCGCTAGGTGAGCTATTACCTTACAGTTACTCGTGCTAACAGCTTAAGTAAACATTAGCTTTAGAAATTTGTAGGATATGAATTAGCCTGAAAAGCTACACATGTAGATGTTAGCTTTACCTAACGTTTCTTTTCACTAGTAAAGTAAAATATTAGAAGCAATCAGCTTTTAAGATGAAAACTTTCAAATCGTCCAACGCTGTAGCACATCCAGCTTAACAGTGATCTGCAGAATGGCAACAGGAAGTCAGCTAACGTGCTACTGCACTTATACTAGCATGGCATGGGATTAACACTGAATCTAAAATGTGGACCAATTAAAATCCAGGAGTATCTGTCCATAGACAAAACATGTAATCGTTATTTCATTCATTATGTGGGTAGTTTATATTGAAGATGACGGCAAAATAATGCCGGTAGGTTTACCTGTCATAGTCTGAGAAAATTTGAGTTTTCCAGGAGAAATGACAAACACACAGAGAAAGAAATTATCTTCAGCAATACACTCCCCTGAGGGGTTTTTTCTTGTTGAGAAAGGAAAGTCGCCACATGGAGAGAAACCTTTGAGTTAAAGTTTTCGAAGGCATCACCAGCACCTCCCTCCCACCACACATTTCACATTCTGTTTCTAGTGTTCTTCGTTTTCTGTTTTTTCAAAGTGCGACGGGTTGACTAAAGAGAACGCACCCCGTTGTTTATTCTCCCCCTCGCGCGGTTACAAAGAGGAGCGTAAAAAAGTTACAAGGTTGTCCCCCGTGGGGTTAGATTTCAAACAGCACCTGTCAAAGCAGATGGGGCATTTAAATAAGAGTCTTTAAGAGGTATTTGTTACAGCAGAGCTCAGGAGTACCTGCTGTGCTCGCCGATGCTTTTCACGGCTGTCGTTGCTCTTGCAGAATCTGTTTGCTGTGTTTGCGGGGATAAACATCACATTAAAAAAAAAAGAAAAAACAAAAAAACCCACTGAGGCCACAAATTACACCAGAGAAGACTGCATTAATGTAGCTGCTGAAGCGAGAGAACTCATGTCTGCTCGTGCTACTGTGCAGGATGTACCGCATATATAAATGCTTAGATATGAGGAAAAGACAAGACAGAAATACAGGTTCTGCAAAAATACATACATAAAAAACCCAAGCAAGTTTATCTTAAATGTTAGGGTGAATGTGTGTCACATGACATCCTTATCTGACCTGATCTTAATTCAAAACAACATGCTGGTTTGAAGACGTCCACCGCAGAGCGCTGACAGCACACGAGGCTTCGTTCTCAGCGTGGGCTCACACCTGGGAATGTTCTGAGTCCAAACATCGCCCTGGACAGATGTGTCCTCACAGCCGAGGGTGTCTCCAAAGACAACAAGCAGGAATTATGCTTAAAGAAATCCACGTAATTACATTAAAATCTCTGGAAGTGAATCTCTTCTTAGTCTTGTTTCTGTTCATGTTGCACTAGCAGCACAGCTAGCTGCTATAGAAAGTTAGAAAAGTAGCATCAACAAAATATGTTTCACAGAGATGCATCAAGAACTCATAATTATCATTTTTCCAATCAGTGAACTCTCTATTCTTTAGGTTTCATTGAGGGAAGACTTGGCCATTTCTAGCGTCAAAGTTTTAAAAAATCATTTCAAGGAAGCACAGAGTAAGATTTTCCAAAAAATTTTGCATATTTGAGGATTTATTTTGTAAAATAAGTCAGACAATGCAGCTTTGGCAACTTAAATATAGGCAGAATGCCACTTCACATGCTATTGGTTGGTGTTTGCAAAGCAGCCAATCCAGGAGCGCCATTCATTGTCCTTGATGCTGATTGGCTGAACTCCCAAAACAACCAATAAGGAAGACTAGATGTTGGCTTCTAAGATGGTTTCCACTGTCCAAATTAATTCATATTAAGATATATTTAGTGTTTTAAATGCTAAATCAGGCAGTTATAGGTTTTTAGACAAAACAGTTTTATTACTTTATTTCAATACATGTTGATTTGTTGAATTACTTTACCTTTTTGGGGGTGAATACATATAGTTTGCAGTACTATAAGGTCTAGAACTGGACACTGTTGATCTGTTTTGTCAATATCTGAACTTAGGTGATTCATTTCAGCTGCTCAGTTCTTTAAAACTATTACTAAACCACCGAATCGCTCATCCATGGAGTCCAACCGAGCGCTCTCACTGGAGAAGATTGATGACAAGCGCTTGTAGCCGAGCGCAGAGGAAGTAGATGACAGGCCAGGAGTTGCCATGTCTGAGATTGATCCCCTCTTGAGATGACCGTCCTGTCACATCGGCTGCCTTTGAGCTCCAGAGCGCTGCGTCCAGCCCTCTTTCTCACTCTGGGACTTGAAGCTTGAGGTCACTGCGAGACGTTCACCTCGCCGTCCATCGCCACGGCGCCAAGCTCTTTCCATGACAGGAAGGAGACACTGGTGGATTGTGTCATTTCCATCTCTTCTCTTTACATCCATGTGCAGCTTTTGCTATCCTTCAATCAGCAAGAATGTAAATGAGGATTGTCTCTTGTTCTTTGCATGCTGAACTTCATTCAGATTGTCAGGCACTTAAGAACTGACAAAACACTTTCTCCGACTCCCCGTCATTCCCTCCGCTGTCAGAGGAGATAATAAATAAAAATGACTTCAGCGTGGGCGGAGGCAGAAAGGCCAAGACGGAACATCAAGAGATGGACAAAGTGTTTCCAGAGGCCTGTAGGGAAACCGCGGACCGGCTCGCACTTCGATGTGTACACACAAACACTCAGGATGCAGGCGGGCGGCCCCCTGCTCCCCCAAGGCTTATAATGGGAATAGGCAATGTGACAAAGAGTTAAAGGCATGGCAGGCCGGTGTCCCAGATAATAGGACAAGCTGTCCACAGTCGCTGCTTCTTGCTTTGGTATGGCCAAACAAGGCCTAATGTGGCGAGTTTGTACCCAGCTGGGGGTTTGACAGAGGGTTGGGTGGGTAGATAAACGAAACACAGCCTCACCACACAGCTGTGCATAACCCAAAAACTTCAGCTTTGGAAAGGCATCAAACTCAGATAACTGAGTGAAAGTCAGCCACAACAGGGGAGCAAATGAGAAGGTAGAAAGCAGACACAGAAGTAGAAACCGGCAGTAAATCCAGCAACATCAACCACAAGATGAAAGAGACCAAAACAACAGAATGCCCTTGCTTTGTGGGGGTTTGCAATACTTTGCTAGTGAAGGACAATTGGTCCTCGGTGTAAAGTGAGCGCTTGGCTTTTAACGGACCTCTGCATGCCAAGTCCTCGGCAGGCGACGGCTGGGGACGCTACCTTCGCTGTCATTCAGCCCCCATCTCGTCGACTAATCTTCTTGGTGCTATGGAAGAGCTTAACAGCTTTGCAACACTATCCCTCCCCAAATGTCATTATCACAATGTAGTGCGCCGGCCGAGCGTCTGCACCCGCTCCCTGCTTATCGTTTTCTTCATGGGGAAGTTGAAGGCAGGCGTCCGCTGACATTCACCGAGCTCTCGTCCTCAGCCAGACAAAACACATTCACAGAGCGTCATTCAGAAGTCGCTTCTGCAGTTTGGTGTTCACTGGAGTTAAATGGAAACATGGCTGGAGGTTTTCATCGCGTTATTAATATTTTATTGCTGTTCTGAAGTCTACAGCTGTGTCTGATAATAAATATACCTCCAAGTTTTATATTTCTCTTTTTATTGTTCACCATTTGTTGTCAGGTTTCTTGGTGATCTCATGAGACTTTGGAAACAATTGAGTACTTCAGTTTCTATGTTCTGAAATTGTGTTTTGTTTAAGTCTGAAACTGACTTATTTAAATAAATGATATCATGTTATGGTGTCATTCCCTCATCATTTTATGCATGTTTCCACCTCGCAGAGCACAATTACCCCCGACTGCCTCACTCTGCTCCTGCAGACTAGCAGCAGCAGCGATTGGCAAACACCTGTGCATCATATCAACCACTTCGCAGTCCAACATTCAAAGAATGGCTGTAAACGGCGTAATGGACATTCTGAACAGACAGAGGCCAATCTTAGGGAAATTATGGTTAATCTTAAGTCACATACAGCATTTTTATAACATCTAATCTTGATTTTGCTATAAAATGGCCAGGAAAATATATAATACTTCCCATTTAATGACATGAAATGTCACTTTAATTAAGTTACAGAATCTTGCTATGGAAAAAAGGCTTATAAATGACAAACAAAGCCAAATGTAGACCTAAATATTTTTTAAAAAAGCATTTAATTTTGCCAAACAAAATTAAGACAACAGACAACAGAAACTAAAGCTAAAAGGCGACTTATCTAAGCCTTAACCTCTAAGAATCTTTGTTTGAGCTGCTGTGCAGCTGGATGGATTCTTACTCCGACTTTTTGACTTTCATATAAATTATTAAGTATAAATGTAGAAACAATGTGTCTTAATTAGCATCTCATGATCTCAAACAGCGTCTGAACTATGACCCCACATCCCAGAGGAGCTGAAAAGTGACGGAGGAAGTTCAAACTATCCTAACGAAGAAGAATCGTATCCCCTACTCCAACATCTCTCTGCCTGGGTTTCTAACAGCCAGAAAGAGATTTAAAGCGGAGCGGCAAAAGCAAGTGAGGTGGACTAGCAGTGGCTGAAGCATTTTACTTGGATTATACGACATTTAATTCCCTTCTGGGATACATGAAATATTTCTGAACAGATTTTTTTTCTCAAATGTTCTAATATAAAAGCCTATGCGATACTATCCAATGTTCAGAATTGCTACTTTAAAGTTACAACATCTAAGTTAAATGTATATTTAAGCTTGTTTTTGTCTCCCTTAAACTCCAGATGAGAATTTCAAACACCCAGAAAAAGAGCTAAGCTCCTCAAGAAGCACTTATTTGCTCCGTGTTATGATCATGAAAGGTCTCCGTACACGTCGAGTACATACATAAAGTGTGTGTGCATGTGTGTGTCTGTGTGTGTGTGTCTGTGTGTGTGTAACGACGCCTCGCATATTTCATCCAGATGATGCCTCCTCTCTCTTTCGGTACAGCGGGACCCGGCGGGGAGCCGCCGCCGATCTGCGGCTCGGTCGTGATCTGCGAACTCTTCACTCTTTGTTTACTCTCACACAGAGTCGGTGATGAGAGCCTCCTCTTCCTCCTCCCTCCCCTCCTGCCACCACCTCATTACCTCCTCTACCTGATGGGCCTCTCTCTTCCTCTCCCTCTTCACTTTTATTTATAAATGTATCTATTTTAGCCCGGCTTTGCGGGTTACCGTTTTTAATATCATCGGTGAAACATGATTATTACCTCTTAATGCTGAAATTACGGGGGCATTCTTTTTGTCATCCCCGCCGTTGCATTTTTCCTGTGTAGCACCCCGTGGCAGGAACATCTTTATCTCCCCATGTGCTCCTAGTTTTAAAACCTTTACCCCCGCTGTTTGAAAAATATTTCTCATTTTCCTCCCCCATGGCGTGGAGAAATCCCCATAGGCAAACCATTAGTGATCTTTCTGCCTTTCCCAAACACTTATTACTATCACCCGCACTCCTTGAGCTGCCTCATTGGCTTTTGGTAAATTATGCAAATAAGGTGATCTTCGAACATATAGTTTTGCTGTTTTTCTGCAACTGCGCAAGTTTGCACAGCCCCTCCACCAGAGCAGCCGCGGCACCATTAAAGTGACTGAGCACGTCAGCAAGATTTATGCATCAGTGACAAATTATAATGCTTTGTCGCTAATTTCCCCCGCTGCTTCTTCACTGCACAGGTTTAGTTATGTGTTTGCCTTTTAGTGAGGCCTTTGGTTGGGAGTTTTACTGTGTTTTTTTTTTTCTTCCTCTCCCCGTCTCTGCATATCAATGTGTCACTTCCCTTCACATCTGCAGAGACAGGAGGCTGCAATCCATGCGAATCTGCTGTTTGACTCATTACAGATGAAGCTATTCTGGAGTTTCACTTTCTGAGGCAAACAAAAGGGCAGGCAGGGAGGAAGAAGATGCACTTTCTTACTTTCGATTAGCTTATTTTTGCATTAAAAAGATAGAGTTGTTTGGAAATGGATGAAATAATTTAAAAGTGACATTAAGTAGAGACTTTCAGAGGAGATGGAGAATCGGTGAGCTTCATGCTCTGCGTAATTGTTTTTCATTTACTTTGAAAACATCTAGCTGAAAAGATGGGCCGTTTCAATGAACAGATTAGGGCCTGCGAGCACAAACAAATGACAAATCCCTCTTAACCCTGTGAGCTTCTCGCCTCCCCCCCTCTCCTCGCCAGCAAACACACCTCACCCCGTCAAGCGCTTGGCTCCGGCGATGTTATTAAACACAACTTTCGTAGATTTACTTCCTTCAAAAAGTGCCATTTAACCAGGCGGCGGGCAGGAAGGAAAAGCAGCGCCGGGAGGGGAATTACAGGTTGCCAGCGCTTCGTCTCTGCGGAGGAGTGACAGGGCCGTCATTTTGCCGGCGGGGCCACCTCCCGTGTTGTTGTGACAACCGGTCATTACACATCGCCGAGATGCTCTCAGCTGCAGGTTTCAACCCAGATGCAAATGGACGCAAATGGGCTCCGACCGCGACCAAGCTAATAACGTCCTTTTCATCTGCTTCTATTTTTTCTTTTTACTCTCCCCTGCCTCCCCCCTCCAACACCGCCAGCTCTTTCTCTTTCGTCTCCTGGCTTTTCCTCCACTCTACATTTAGCTATTTAAGGTGGACACTTGGTAGTTTCAAAGGAAAATGTAGGGAAGATTTAAGTTATTACAGCTAAAGATGCAGAAACGAGGAGAGATTAGAATGAAGCACAATGCATCATCTGGGATGAAGCCAGACTCACTTTTTCCACCAGGATACATTTTTACACTTTTATCTGCGGCAGGTTTGTCAAAATAATACAATAAAATTAAGAGTTTTCTAGATAAAAACCAAATAAGGTAATTTATGTAAATAATGTGCATTAAGTAGTGTTGGTGATGATGCTTAGAATCCTGATAATTTTGTTGCATCTTTTATTTTTTATGTAAAAGTTTTATTTTAGTCTCTTGACCAGATCTAATTTGATAAAATTTGGATTATTCAGCTAAAATGAACAACATAAATTATGTCAATTGCAAAATTATCTAAACATTTTATTTGTAGCGAGCGTGAGAGCAGGAGTCCTGACATGGAGCCCTGTGGAACTCCTTTTTAGATTGGAGACTTGGTCTCCAATCTAAAAATCCAATCTAAAATTAAAAATATTAATTTAGATCGATTCCATCAGTCCAAAAGCATCTGAATACATTAGATCACTGAAAGGTTCAATTATTTAAAGAGCTTAAAACAGACATACTGAATTATTTAATTTGTTTAGGTGAATTTTGTTGACATTAGCTTGCAGCTAATAAAAACCACAAATTCAGTTTTAAGAAAATACCTAAGAAAAATGAAAACTATGTATTTTCAACACAGAAATGCTCAGTGCTTTTCTGCTTACCTTACTGTTTGTACATCTTTTTCAACCACACTTTTTCCTTCCACTAAACTTTCCACTGATATGCTTAGACACAGATCATTGTGAACAGCCAGAAGTCAGAAGTGTTCCCCATAATTTCTCTGTAATTATGATAATTTTGAGGTTTTTATGTAATAATTCATTAATAACCAAAACTAACTGGAATATAAATAAAATGACCTAATTAAAAGTCTATTTTACTTCTTTCTTTGTACATTTTAGTTCCCAGTAATCTTCCCAATACTTTTCATTCCTTATTAAGGAACTATGAGTCTAAATATTTGTAACACTAGTTTGACGTAAAAACCAAAATGTAAATGTTTTTCTTTTCTTCCAGCTTGAAGAAACGTCACAAAGCAACGAGACATTTAGTCCCACATTTTCCTTTAAATATGAGCCATTATGGTTACATTTTTTTTAAATAATTCTTAAAACATGTGAAATTAGCATGAACATGTTTAAATGCTGTTTCTCTGATTTTAATTTTTAATTATGGATCCAGATACGTGTTCCTGTCTGCCCCCGGCTCACTGATGCAGTGAGTTGTGCAGAGCACAATGCGATTTCTTTTTTCTTCTGCAGGACCCAAATGATGTCCCTCATTGCCATAAATAATAAATGTGCGCCGATGATGGATGAGCTTATCAGCGCGGTCACTCAGGTTGTCTCTTTTGGTTTTCAGCGGTCCGTCTGAGCGTCTGCGCCGCTCGTTTTACCGGAGCTGCTTCACTCAGCTGCTCCCAAGGTGCTAACTCAATATTTTTACAGTCGTCTGGGTTCACTGTGTTCAAAACGTCGCATTTTTATGCTGCTTTCTGCTAATTCACCTCTTTTGCTTCGATGAGTTTAATTAAATTTACATTTTAAAAAAAAAGGACATGCAATTAGCTGAAGTAAACCGACATGTCCTCTGATGAGATCCACGTTTTTAAAATAAAAATAAGACTCCCTGTAAACTGATTTGCTTCTTATTGTTTTGGAAAATGCTGGCCCTCGTTCTCAGAGGTCAGATCTGATTAAAGTCCCAGTCCATTAGCAGCGGCGAAACGCTAGTGTTCTGGGTAAACAGTAGCAGCAGGGGACAGCTTTTCGCAGACAGGAGCTGTCCACCTTCTGCAGAGTCTTTTCACTGTAATGGGACAAAATGTGACAGGTAGACAGAAACCAGCAGCTGCACAGGAGTCAAACCAGGAGGAGACAGGAAAACGCATCATTAATACGTCTGTCAGTGATGATTATTTGGGACAGGACAGGGCTTCAATGTTGAGGTTGTGGACTAAATATATATATTTTATAGCTTCTGAGAGACAAATTATACACACTAAGAATTTATCATTGTGAAAAATATTACTTTTTAGCAAATAAAGGTTATTGTGTCAAAAAAAACAACTATTTTTCAAAACAAGATTTATATTCCAGAAATGTTACATTATGACCTAAAATCATAGGGAAGACTGCTGACAACTGGGAAACGTAGTGGAAGGAAAACATACAATCAAAATGTTTTGGTTTATTTATATGGAGAAGAGTAGAGTTGACTCAAGTAAAACTAAAAAGTATTAACTTTGTAACATCTCCAGAGCTTTTATTTAAAACTGTACAAAAATATCTGATCAAACCACAATATATAGATATTTGTGTCCAGCAGTCATTGCATTCCTCCATTTTTTTAATTTCAGAAAATGGAGGAATGCATTTTTGATATAAAAATGCAAAAATATATTTGTGAACAAATATATTCAAATATATTAGTGAATATATTTGTGATATATCAAATATATATCAAAGTTTAGCTGAATTTAAAAACATATTTGGATTTTATTTGTCCAGTTTGAAACTTAAAACCAAGCAGTAAATTAACAAAAGCATAGCAAAATATGAAATTGGAGTATATTTAATATGAAATAAAGAACGTGTATTTCTTTTGTGTGTTTTTATAAACAAAATGGACAAACTGATCTGTAAAGATTTGTTCAAGGCGGTGCAATCATGGAAAATGTACTGAACTTATTTCTTTTTTTGTCCTTTTTTGTTTAAAATCAACAAAAAACTTTAATAACAGACAGAAATGGCCTGATTCACTTAAAAAAAAGTTTTTACTCTTAGCTTTTGAGTTATTGGTTGGTTTGGAAAGTAAAATTAATATCTGAAAAACACTTTCCCAAACGCTCTCTGTTGGCAGTGACGTCATTCCTCGACACGCTTTCGGTCGAGTTAATCATCAGCGGACGCAAACTTCACCACCATTAATCCTCGTATTGAGGAAAACAGGATGTTTTTGTCTGGAGACAGACGGATTCCCCCTCAGCGGACTTATCCGTCCGACACGAGAGGCGTGGCGCTAAAGACCAACGGCTAGCAAACATGGATGACGCCGTTTAAAGTCTTTATCTTCGCACACTAAAGCTTAATTGGATCAGTTGCTGGAAGATTAACCACTGCTGTGTTTTTACTCCGTTTTATGCTGCAAATGGTCCAGAAAAAGAAAAACAATGTTGTTGTTGTTGTTGAGGTCTTATGTGGTCATTCGACGAATGTTTTGGTTGATTTTGTGTTTTTGCAGGAATCTTGAATGCTAAACCAAAGTGTACCAAACACCATTAAGTCGTTGTCCTTGGGAAGATGAAGACGCGTTACAGTAAAGGCAAGAGAGCAAATAGGATTTAGAACGTCTGGGCCAACATTTATACTTCCTTGTTCTGCGATAAAGTGCTCTATAATCTGGAAATAGAGTTCCCTTTAAAATATTATGTTTGAAGGCAGAGGATAGAGAAGAAGAAGGAGGAAGAGGAGGGGTAAGTAAGAAAAAGCAGGGCTCAAAGCAGGCCTCGTAATCTAATAAATTGATTTGCAATATCCTCTGAAACTGTGAACTGATAAATGTAGCTCCTCATGTCGCCCCGCCTCGCCTCCAGCTCTCCGCCTAATGTGCGCTGCAGAGACAAAGGCGACGGCCCCGATAGTTTGGAAAAACTACTCCGGCCGCCTTAATGTGAACACTCATCTGGGCCTCGCAAGTGGTCACCCAAGGATTAGGCAGCGTCTGCGCTGCTAAGCTCGTCCTCTCTCCTCTACCGCTTCTATTCTTTGACCGAAAGCGAGCGCGTACACCCGAGACACGGCATTAAACATCCGCCACAAATATAAACGTGTGGGGAAAAAAACAGGCAGATTATCCTCGGATATGAATGTTCTTGGGAGAGCCGGACAGCCGAAGCCAAAGGGAACAATAAGTGGTTGAGTTTAGCCGAGGCAGATTGCGGTGCAGCTGAAAAACACGACGAACCCAGATATATAAAAACAAAACTAATCTGAGACCCCGGAGGAGACCCCGCAAACCGTTTCTAACTGCTAGCAGGGGAAGATTTACCACCCGCGACTCCGCTGGGCGGGTACGGAAGATGCCACCCTACTCTCCCGCCAAAACATTCCAGCGCACAAAAGAGGGGGCGAAATCACAGAATGTGATTTGCACCCAAATCCTCTCAAGTCCTCCGAGTGTGGCGCGCGGCGTCTCTTTGGAGGAGCCGAGCTCGTCTCCCTGAGGTACTCTCACCGTTTGTTTATCGGCGCCGTCAGACGCGAGGCGTACCTGCGAGCGGATTACCGGGGAAATCTGGAGCGGCATCAAAACGCAGCCACAAGAAGAGACTAAGATGAAAAGAAAGACGGCGGCTCTGGGTTTGGCACTGCGGCTTGGACCACACAGATCATCGGGGACCCTCGCATAAAAACACTCTCTTCTTCTCCGTGTATTTAATAAATGCCACTTGACATTGGGGGAGGCTTTAGCAGTCCTCCCCCCTCCCTGCTTTGGAGGAATGAGGACTTGCTCTGGATTTGGGCAGTTGGCGGGGCCTATCTCCACTCTGGCAGGAGGCATCAGGGATTTCATGGCTGTTTGCCCGTCCTGGTGCTTTTCCTCTGCCTCCTGCCCCATTTGTGCAAAACCGTCTCTTCTTTTTTTTTTTTTTTGTAGCCCAAGTTGGTTTGCAAAGATTTTTTTTCATTGTATGACCTCTGGCAAACCAATAAACAACTTTTAACCAGCATTTCAATACTTGGTTGGTTTTCAGACCACCTTTATTACTCAAGTAAGAATAAAAACTGTATTATTGACTTGGTAAAATGTCCAACATCTTTCTTCCAATAGTACAAAACGTCATCACAGACCCTAAAAAATTTATATTTGAAACAGAAAATCATTGCATTTCTTGATGTTTTCTTTTCTAAAATATATCCAAGTTCAAACCTATGTAGTTGGAGATGGACACCTGACCAGCATTACCATCTATGTTTGATTTTCTGTCACATTTTTTAAAGTTAAAAATAAAAAACGAGAAGCAACCTGACAGAAGAAATCAGTTTTTTACCAAATTTATAAAAATGTAATAAATTATGAATTTTTGCGTGAACTTTCCAGTTCACTTCCTGATGTGTGCAGCTCTTAACTGGACTCCTTTTGAACATATTTACTGATTTTCTAGTCAGTAAATACGTCTTCAACTGTAGTTTTTTATGTACAAAAACTGATATATAATAAATAGTTCATTTGTTCAATTAGAAACTGAAAATGAGTCACTTTCAGCCTGGTGATAGAGACAAGAGATCTACTAAAGAGGGTATGAATAACAGAAACAGAAAAATGTATGTGCTAAATCTGCTGGAAAGATAAAAGCAGATGTTTAGTCTAAAGAAAGAAAAGCTCATTGTACTTTTATAATTTATACATTTGCACCACTTCTATAGTGTGTCAAGCAGCATTGGATCTCGGGTGTTTAATGCAGCTGCAAGGTTTGCACATCTGCATCGCCTCAGAGAGAACGAGGGCTGCTCGGCCAGCTTCCAGCTGCGGCCGCCTCCATGCGGCTGCAGGAGTTTCGTTGTACTTCCTCCTGATGTGGAAACGTTGGATGTTCCCGAGTGCCTCTGTGTTCACCACAGCCTGCGTGGAAAATCCAAAGAAATCCCAAACTTTAGCTCCGACACGGACTACAGCTGGGGCGTGTCAAAGCCCAGAACAACACCGAGCCTCCGCACTCGCACACACGGGGAATATAGAGTGTTGTTTCTCCAAGCCAGGATGATATCACCCACACCGCCTTTTCCACCTTTTCACACACAATCACCAGCCGGCAGAGAACTCCCAGCATCCTCTCGACATCTCGACAAAAATGGCAAAGCTATAATTACAGCAATCAGCAGCAGAGTCGACTCCGCGGCGCAAGCTGCACTCCTGCTTACACACCGCAGTGGAAGATAGGGACCGCCATGATGGATGGACCAGCGCTTTCCAGGCCGCTGGACATCATCATCTGCCCCCTCCCATTTCCTGTTTCACGCTGACCCCTTCCTGCCCCCATCAGGCCTGAGATGGATCCAGACATCCAGGAAGGAGGGGGGGAGATACAGCAGATTAATGTGGGTAAACACTGCAGGAATTGTCACTTTTCTTCAGGCTACTTAAGTGCAAAGAAAATAAGAGCAATCAGAATAATAACACAGTTTCATGTTCTCGCAGCGGAGACAAAGTTAGAGTAGGTAAACACTGCAGGATTTAATGCACACAACCGTGTATGAGATGCTGTGCTGTCGCAAATGCATTGATCAACTGACCATTATCTACATGATCAGCTATAAAAGCTGCTGTTCTGGAAGATTACAGGTGAGTTTTAAAACCAAAGGTTTTCTGGCCCATCACTGATCATCAATACTTAAAAATCCTGACCTGCTGGTTACGATTTTGTCCGATAACGATTTCTTTAAATAACTGACACCCTCAGTTGTTACCAAATCGACAAATCCACAAAAAAAAGTTGCTAGATTTGTTTCTTGTTGCTGTTTTGAAGAAAAAAAAAGTCGCTTTTTGAGTCTGAAATGTCATAAAATAGAGCAGCAAAGTGAGGTGAACATCACTAACCACGCAATTAATCAATTAATCAAATGATCAACTGTGTATCTATCCCTTTCTTTCTACCAAAGACTAGAGGACAAGAGGCTTCAGGTTGACACATTTTCCCTTTTTTGAAGGGAAAAACAAGCAAACAAGGTAAAAGTTGAAGTACAAAAACACTCAGCTTAAATTGTTTCCCAGTCTTCAGACTTTTGGGAATCAGTGGTGAAATCTGGCAAAGCAGAAAACTAAATCAGGCACCTTGCAATCACAGGGTGTAAAAACAAACAGGCTCTACGGTGAAACGTGATTCCACCGATCCGACAGCTGAAGTTTGGTTCAACAGGAACATAAACCCAACAAATCTGCAACCAAACAGCTGAAAACTATCAACAAAACGCTAAGAGAGCTGTGCAGGAATCTTGAAGGCTTTTTTCATATTTTAAGTATATTTGGTAGTCAAACAAATACTTTAAGGAATTATTTACTTAAAGCATAGCCATAACTTGCTGAAAAGCTGCTTGTAAATTAGTTTTGTCTTAATTCAAATGTAGAAAGAAATAATTGGTAAGTTAAAGCTGCAAACTAAACTCATACTTACTTTTACACACAGCTCTGCTATTTTGGTTCCGTCTTTGTTTAACAAACATTACAAATATAATCTTACAATGTAACCCCTGGCATTGCGTTAAAACTTTTTCATTGGATCTTTATCTTAAATAATTGAGTGAAATCCATTTTGTTTTCATACGTTCCAGGTTAAATCCATTTCAAAGCAGATGATTTGTTCTTTCTTTTCCCCGTGAATGTTGACTAAGAGCTGCAACTTAAACACATCTTTAAAGTGAAATTTAAATATTTAACTTGGATTAATTACTGCTATTGCTTCACGCTGCTGTTATTCTTTCCCCTGAAGATCTCAGGACCACAAGGCCTCAGTGTGAGATTAATACCATTATTATTATTATCATTGCTGCGGCTTCAACGCGACGTGGATCTGCTCCGTGTTTGTCTGGTTTTTAAGCCCTGACAAGAAAAACACCAACCCAAAGCCATTCTGATATTCATTTCTATTAGGACGAATCCTCCTGGCTGTAATCTATCAAAGTCACCGTTTGCTTCCTTGGAAAAGTGAAACAGGAGCTCGTAACTCGATGTCCAGTCCTCCCCATGAACCCTGCACAAGAGCAGTTGCAAAAACGCCTCATAATCCAAGTAATTACAGTCATTTACGCTTCTCTGACCACCTTTCACTGGGAATACCTGGACTGGCTGCTAATGTTGCGCACTGGGAAGGCTTGTGTACTCGGCTGTTGTTTTAGGCTGCGGTCCAAAGCCACTCCAAGACGGTATGTGGCTCTGGCAGGGAGAATAAACAGCCACCTCGCTTCATTCTCCCACGTCTCTTTGACGCTCGTCTCTGCTCCTCTGCGACTCCAAAGAAAAGCATAAAACACGGCACTTTGGGGAGAGAAAGAAAAAAAAATCAGAGGAGGACTGCATGCCTAAAAAAGGTTACAGCGTGGAAAAAAATGCAGATGCATGTTGGCGAAAGGCATTTGGACCACTAACACACTGAATTCTCTATCTAGAATGATCTAAGTGACTCAGCAACCTCCGGTTCCCATGAAATCCTGCAGACTGACTTTCCTCAAACGCAACGTTTACAAACTCAAGCAGTCTAAACAGAAAAATAAGCAACCTCCATGTGAAACAAACAGGTTTGTTATCTGATCTAAAAGCCGCTAAAACCAACACAAGAATTCAAAAACACTTTATTTATCCATAAAGGAAAATGAAATGTTGTTCAGCAAGTCGATGTGGAAGCAGTCAGTTCTGCAACGAATCTGAAAAGGCCTCTGACTGAAGGCACTCTGCTAATCCACCTCATTTGCTTTGCTGCTCCCTGTTTGGACGTACAGTCAGAGATGTTGGAGTAGGGGATTATGATCCTTCTCCATTACTTCCAACTCCTCTAGCAATTGAGGTCAAAGGTCATGCATTACTTGAGCTTTTTAGAAGCTAATCAGCTGCTTCCCACTAGTCTTCATCAGTAGTTCTCCAGACTTTGGGTGCTTTACTCTCATCTGATTGATTTATTTGTTCTAAGCCACAAGACAAGAGATTAAAATGTCTGGCATGAAACACAATCAGCTCCAGATAAGCAGTATTTACTGGGAAAAAACCAGTAAAGATCTGATGTCACCCTAATACATCTGTTTCATTTACATTGGAGGGTTTACTCGGATTGGACTAGGCCACTTGAAAACTTTCTGTTCTGTGGTTTATTTTCACCTACTCAGAGTTGGACCTGCTGGTTTAAAGAGGTTTGAAAGATTATTCCCATGCGTGAAGCTGTTCCTGAACTTTGTTAGGTGGATTTTAACGTTTCCTTGTATGCAAACTGTGCTGTGTGAGCAGCTAAAAATGCTGCAGACTTTATGTTGTAAGGGTGAGCTGCAGACCTCTTGTGTAACTTTAGAAAAGTCTCCAACAGTAAATGGTGTTGAAATATTTGCAGTCATGTCCTCATACCAACAGCAGAATCATGTTTACCCTACAGACACTACATATTAAACTCAACACCCCATAATAATCACCGTTATTTGTATTCTTCGTTGACATGACATTTCAGAGCCTGGCTATCAAACTCCAAACCTCGAGGGTTTTGCTTCAACACAACTGAATCAAATAATTAGGTCAACAGAAGAACAGTTCACACCGTTTGATTCTGTTTGGACGGGCCTGAAAGTTGGAGATCAGCCCCATCTGGAAGAGTCTGTACGCTTTAGAAATCTGCATTTTGCGCCACTAGATGTCACTATAATTAAAATTTAAACACCTTTAGGTGGATAGAAACAATGGAGTCGTTTCAGTTTCATTGGATTTTATATGAATGGATGGATCAACAAATATGGATGGATGGACAGATGGATAAATGAATGGATAAATAGACAGATGAATGAATAAGCGGAAAACAGACGGATGGATGAATGAATAAATGGTTGGATGAATAAACAGATAAATGGATGGAAAAACAGGTAGATGGATGGGGAAAGATAAACGGATGGACAGACAAATGGACAAATAACTAAACAAAAGAATGAATGGACAGAAGGAAAAACAGATGGATGGATGGATGGATGGACGGACGGACGGATGGACGGACGGACGGACGGATGGACGTATGGATGGATGGATGGATGGATGGATGGATGGATGGATGGATGGATGGACGGACAGACGGACGGATGGACGTATGGATGGACGGACGGACGGACGGACGGACGGACGGATGGATGGACGGGTACGACATTTGGACAACTTATCAGGGAATAAAGTCTGGAAATTTTGAATCTTTTTATCCAGTTGAATCAAATTCCAGACTTTTCCAATCAGTGAAGGAAATAATCAATAAGAGCATTTAACAAGCAAACTTTAAAAACGGATATTCTCAAACTTCAATCAACTGAAATACAGAGAAAGTTGAGCAACTCGGCTGAATGAGCTGCTGCTCCACCTCTCCATCCCGGGGAGTTTCTGCTCCTGAAGGTGATTCGGTCGGACAGCAATAAATTAACTCCTGAAGACACTATCTCTTGTTTGGACAGCGCGGCGGAGACAAATGGCCGTCAACGCATTGCATGACAAAGTGCAGGCTTCATCCGAGCTGCAGTCATACCTCTGCGTTGGCGCCTTAAGAGCCGCTGACTGAAGGCCTGACAAATCAGCGCTGACAGATCAACCTCCACCTGGACCCCCTCCCCCCCCCTCGCTGCCGTCAACGTCGGTCCAGGATCTCTGAGCTGACGGGTAACGGCCCGCGGCGCCGCGGTCAGGGCCGACACTTTGCAGCGAAAATGCCAGACGCCACAGCTCCTGTTCTGTCATGAAAAGGATGCAGAGGTTCATGTCTCACCTGGTTAAATGGAGCTCAGGGAGACGTTTTAGGGGATTCTTTGATCTACACATCTCGAGGAGACTTTTGTTGCCACATATTATTAGAAATTTCCAACACCATTTCCAAAAACCCTGCTGCTCCTGACATTCTGTTGACTATACATCATGTGACAGCGAGTCTATTTGTGTCACAGCAGGTTGGAGGGGAGGGAAAAATGTCAGAAATGAGCACGTCTTCAACTCCTCCACGCATCTGCTCGACAAAAGGCAGGAAGCTTTTTCTAACGAGGAGCTCTGTGCAAAAAGGTCAAGTTTTTAAAACCAGATTTAAGATATTTAACACTTTTAGATGAGCCTATTCTCAACTAAAACCTCTAAACGTTGCAGGACAGTACCTCTGGAGTGACCAAAACTAAGACAAAGGGACTATGTTTAGATGTGTCACCATCAGGGGCAACTAACTAGTATTTTAGTAATCTGGAAAAATAATTTGCACATTCTGCAGATATTTCATTTAAACCTTCCACATACAATGTTAGAAATACATTCAAATATGCAAATAAACAACTCGATTCATTTTTTAAAATAAAAAATAAACATTTTAGGGCTCGTAGTGCAGCAATCCAGCATTCATTTTCCTCTTCTGCAGTTAAAAAATCCTGACATCAGCATGAGGAAAGCTCAGCCCTTCCTGGTGGAAATACAAATGCCACTTGAGCAGATCTGGGTAAAACAAGTAAAGGTTGTTTTTTATGTTAAATGCAAAAAATATCTATTTTTTGAACAGTTTTGGATTAATTTGTGCTTTGAGTGTGTTGCTGGATGAACACCGTCGCCTTCAGATGAAACTAATAACGCCTTCAATCTCCAAAGAAAGTGCAGCTTTATCTTTAAAAGCATCAAATGTAGAAGATATTTTTAGGTAATTGTATATTTGTAAAACAAATACTGCTCTTGAAAAACATTTGCATTTGTAGTATGCTTCTTTACGACATATTATTAACCTGCTCACTGTAACTGCATTTAGTCCAATTTATTGGTTGTTTTTTATACTCTTATTGGAGAAAACAGTAACAAAATATTCCCAACGAGTTTTGCATTTGGGCATTTAGCAAATAGAAATAATTTTGTTAAATCTGAACGTGACAGAAAAAGTGTTGGTGTTTTTTATTAGGTGTATGAAAATATCTGGTTTCAACTGTAAATAGTGTTTTGCAAATTTAGGTTTTTAATCCAACGTTAGATTGCACTTTATTACAAAACTACGCAGCTTGAATGTCAAACACTTTCCAAACCTTTAGGAAAACACTTAATTAAAATTGTAAAAACTGTTCGGCACGGTGGTGGCAGAAGCATGTTTCAGGAATACAATCAAAATTTGTCAATTTCCCTTCAACTTAACAGCCAGATGGCAAAAACTCAGACATGGTTGGTTCAAATAGTTCAGATACCCCCACCTGGGTTTGCTTTGAGCGTCTAAGGTGGCCTTCCAAAAAAAAAAACAAACCAGAAAATGGAGGGAAAACTTGCAGACTACGCTTAAAACAAAACAAACTGTGATCAAATAATGATGCAAGATGCTCATTGGAAGCTATAATCAAATATTAGTAGGTGAGTGTATGAATATATTTGAGCCTGGAGGAAGTTTGGAAACTTATTTTCACAAGAAAAAAAAGGGAAAAGAAAGAAATGACTGGATTTAGTTTTGCACGTTGTGACAACAGACGCAGATTATCCCGTTCTCTCCGATGTGGATCTGAAAACATCAGAAGCTCGAGGAGCGTTCCCAAAACAGCAGGATGAAAAAGACAAGGTGTGCACGCAAATACGAAGATGCAAAGCAATCATGGAGCAGCATATGGAAAGAGACGTAAAAAGCTAAAAGCCTTTCATAAACCCCCCTAACAGATCCCACTCATTGTTCTCCAGATGCCAGTTAACGGAGCCAATTGAGAATTTAAGCATTTCAGAACAACAAGAAGGTATTTAACACCAGCTTTCAACACACACACACACACACACACACACACACACACGCACACACACACACACACACACACACCGATTCAGATATTGTTCCTCCTTTGATGAAATTTTCTTCAAAGCACGCCTCTTAAAGTTGGCGGATCCTCCGGCTCGGCCCACTTGTTTTCAGATCCTTAATTTTATACTTTTTGTTGCAGCTCCTCATTTGCGTGCCGAGGTGTTTTACCTTTAGGAAAAGAGACGTCAGGATTTATTAACAAGAAGATTAAAAAAAAAAAAAAAAAAAGGATTCCTCTTCCCGGGAGACTGTACAAGAAAAAACTGAAAGAAAACAGTAACGGTAAGTATTAATGTATGCCCTTTGATGTCTGGTTTGCAGAGTCCTGTAAGCACCATTAGCAATTTAACTAAAACGTCACATTTGTGAAAAACGGATCGCACATCTGACACGGGAGGCTGGGAGAAGACGGACGCGCGTTTCTGCAGAGCTGGAAACCAGAAGGGCCCAATTAGAAATGTTTTTGAACTGGAGCAGAAAAGTGTGTGTACTGTGGGATCATAAATTCACATCACACATTAGCTTAGCTCCCTCTAGTGGACAAAACCGGCTACGACGGCCTACCAAAGTTACAAAAACACACAGGAAAATGTCTGAATGAAGTGGGAAGCTTGTTTGGAGGCGTTATTTTGTAAGAAATACCCAGAAAATAAACAAATTCATCTCAAAATTCTACACAAAAAACTTTTTTTTTAATTTGAAAATCCAGTCATATTTTTTTAATTTGCAAAAATTAGATTCTCAAATGTAAAGTAATGTTATTAGGTCTAGATATATTTTTATTTTTCACATAAAAATACCAGAATTTAGAAAATTAGATTTACTTTACTTTAAAAAAAAAACTCCACATATCTGTTGTATAATTGTGTTTATATGTACAGCAGAATTAAAATCTACTAGACAGATAACATTCCTTGTGTTTTAACTCCTTGCAGAATGTTAAAAAGTTAAAATTTATATTAAATAAAAACTATAAGTCATGTTTGATATCAAAAAGTGTAAAATGTGCCCAGAAATGCCTCACAAACTGAATCTAATAATTAACCCGACGCGCTTGGAGGCAAAAAGTAAGTAGCACTTGAATGGAAACACACGGGGCCGTGTTCACTGACTAATATCTGGCAATTAATCACTTGATTAATACGCCCTTAAACACACAAAGTGGCAGTGACAAATTCTGCTCGCACGCCTTCGCGATCCCCCCCGAAAACGATAATTGTCCAATGAACGTCCCATTTGTCAGCGAGGCTTCCAGTTCGGTTGTTTGTACCTCCGCCGAGGTCAGGCTCCACGCGTCTGAATCTCTGGTGTTTCACGCCAGTAAGACCAGTGGCTGCAACACGCCGCGCGCCGTAATTAAAGGAAGCTGCAAACGTTGCATCAGATGAAGCAAAAGGAGGAAAATGAGCTCTGAAGTGTTTTTGTTTTGTTTCTTGTGCTGAATTATTAAAAAGGCGCTGACTGTTTTCTTGTTTTTCAACCATTTCTGCTTTTTTAATCAGGCTTCCTGCAGCCAATCATGCTGCGTGACGTCACAAAATGGCAATCTGAATCTCTTCTGCCTCTCATCCAAGATTAAATTAATGTGAGCGTAAAGTTAGAAACGATGACAAAACGAGCATTTTATCCATCACAGATTATTAGCCGGATCCTCAATCAGACGCTCCAAAAAAATAACAAACACGTTGTGAATATAAATGACCCAAAAACAAACACATAATTAAGGATTAATCTCACAGACTCAGAAAGTGGGCACTTCATTTTGAAGTGACTGACACTGATGCTGATAAAAGCTGAAACTGTAATCGATTAATTCATTTTCCGATGCTAAAGTTTAAAGATTACGTTCAAGCAATGTTTAAAATGTCCAAATTCTGTATGAATAGAAGAGAAAAACTGGGCTGGTGTTGGCGTCAAGTGTGCCCATCACCCTCTGGATTGTCTTCATCGTGGCGTGTGGACATGAATGGCTGAGAGGCCGGCCAGGCGGCTCGGCGGCCCGGAGTGGAGCTCTGGGAACCGTAGGGGAGGAGGGGGAGGAGGGGGAGTCGGCGGCGGCCGCGCTCCCCTGGTACTCCGCTAATGAGCTCCAGCGCTGCTCCTCAACATCACATACAGATGGAGCAAAGCAGAGGGCAGCATGCAAAACCCAGCCCTGCACAGCAGCTCGGAAAACACTGAAGTACAATAACTGTGCACATGATTACATGTACATGGATGCACATGGAGAGAGTGGGAAATTTAAGTTTCCAGTTACTAGATGCAGCATTAGGTCTCTGGTGTCTTTTTGAGAGAGCAACAGATGAATATAACCAGAGATGGTCAGAAAGGAAACGCAAACAAAAAAACTATTCACAAAACAGTATTCCATAAAACAAAGCTAAAACTTTAAATCTGAATTTATGGCACCAAAAACTCTGACTCACCTTGGCCTTTACGGACAAGGAGATTTAGGGAGTTTTCCCACTTGATAGTCCAGTAGATGTGCAATATTAGTTTCCTTTTCTGTTGGTGCCAAATGACCCAAATGACCCAAACTGTTGGAGCAACCTGTTCCCCTCCTCGCCTGTGGGGACGCTGCACCAAGAACCACCGAAGGAAACGGCAGGAACACCTCAGAAGACACTGACCGCAGCTTCCTTCTTCACAAAATGCCATCAAATCGTAGCAGTTCTCTTTTATCCTTGGTAGAAATCTTTTCTCTAGACTAGCACGTTTGATTTGGTTGTACTTACCCAGAATGCCTTGCCCTGTAGCCCACTTCCTGCTTCTGAAACAGTCTCCAGTCTGCTTATCTCTTCAACTGAATCTGGATCAAGGACTTTAGGTGGCCCAGAGTTTGGGTTTTTTTGGTCACACCTCCACAAACGGAGCAGAGTTCGATTAAAGCTGGTGTGAATGCAGCCTTAATGAACCCGTCCATCCCTGCCAAGTGCATCTTCCAACCAGTTTATTCTTGACAATGAGGACACGCCCTTGCTTCATGCAAGAAAACAAAACAAAACCAGTCAATTTAAGTCTCTAAAACAGATTCCTACTGTGTTTTTCTTGCATCTTATTGTTTCCACAAACAAGACCGGCAACAATCAGTCAAGAGTCAATCTGAAAAGCCTAAATCGCACTCACCCTGCACAGTGCATCTCTAACCATCTTGATGGTCTTCTTATCCAGTAAATAAGACTTTCAACAATTACTAACACTTACACAGAGATGCCTGATAATGTCTTCCAAGAAGCAAACAAATTGAATTGGTTTCTGCTCCTGTCAAAGGAATCAACTTCCAGTAATCATCCCACATGGCAAACAAAGATAAGAAAGAGTGAAACGAAGAACAGGGGGGAAATTTTGCAAGCTATATCATTGTTTTGTTTTTTTTTTTTTTACCCAAACATTTCTTCTAATGATATTGTAATAAGATGCCTTGCAATAGAGTGGGAATGGAAAACGTAATTACATGCATTAGTTTATCTGAGCGCTGGTACCGTCGCAGATCCATCAGTTTTTCAGAGCTCATCTGGAAGCCCATGCATCACTGTCAGGAGACGTTTGACGGGAGCTGGTGGTGGCGGGGGCGGCGCGTGGGGGACGTGTTCATTTGTTAGCTTCGTTTAAAAGATGGCGCCTCAGATTCACTTAGGCCCAGACGAAGCAGAGCGGTTATGACAGCGCCATTACGAAACCACACATAAAACAGAGAGAAGGTCTGAGACGGAGCGCTCGGCGCTTTGGCAACTTCATCAGCTTTTTGCATTAAGGTGATTACAGTCGATGAGCAGCGCCCGAGTCGTGTTGTGAGTATTAATGATGAGACGACGACGCGGTGACTGTTTTTTACCACCTGGACTCATATTGGCTGCTGAGGCCATCGTTAAAAACTCAAGGTTTTAACAGAAGCCTTTGGATGTTTTTGTGATCCATTTTAAATCGTTTCCTCACAATTTGAGCTCGTCATTCCTCTTGCACAATCTTTAAAGTTCATGCAAAGTTCACCACAGCCTTGAATGCATATTCATCTCCAAGCTGAACTTTACTCAGGGATAACATCATTTGCATCACATAGAGAGCTTTGATTTCAGCTAGAGATCAAACTTCAGATAAAAAACTGACAGCAAAGTCTGAGGCGTGGGTCATATTTTAACATTTATGATCATTTGGATCCATAAATAAGTTTATTTCATATGTTTTCTTTGTTTTAGTGCTCAGAATGTCTCTTTCTAATGATTTTAACTTTAACTAGGCCACATCAACAACTTGATTCTCTTCTTTTCAAGCACTTTTGCAACAGATTTGTTGCCATGTTTGGAGACAAACTTCAGCTTTCCATCAAATAGACGATGCGTGAAAATAGTAAATATTTCTGGCACAAAATGAGTTTAAATTCTGATTGTATTTGTGAGACTTACAGTTTCTTAGCTTCCACTTTCACATTTCTCTCAGCTGATTAAATCATCAAGTTGTTGTTTGAGTATCTAATTTTTTCTCCTAATAGCCTGAGGGACTACATCTGTTGCCATCACACAAGCTCGTGTTTTGCTTTGACAAGCTAAATTTTTAATGAAAAAGACTCGACTACGGCATTTAGCTCATCATCGGACGGTAAAAAGTTTCCATGAAAACAAAACTAATCCAATAATCACATCATGAAATTAAACCTTGAAGGGAAGAGTGCAGATTATTTTAAAATCATCAAGATTTAAGTTGCTTTTCTGACAATCCTGCAAAAAATGATCATCAATCCTCAACTGATTTAATTTATTATTCTCAATCCAGTCGCTGTAATCTCAGAATGCCAAGCTGAATTCCTAAAATTCACTACTACTGTAATCTAATCCTGATAAATTGTTATTATTATTTATTCAGTTAGATAAAAACTGAGTTTTCCTTAATCCACAGCCTGTGGGACTGAAACCCCGAATCTCAAGACAGAAAAGAAACTAAACATTTCCCGTTCAATCCTGAAAAGGGAAAAAACATCTAAACAACTTTACAGACAAAATTCAGAGAGAAATTTTGGAGAAAACGGTTTTATAAGAACAGATTCCAGTTGACATTATTCAACTCAACAGCTACAGTGGCTATAAAACGTATCCATCCCCTTTTATTGCTTTTACAAATCAATCACCACCAACAAAATGTATTTTTGATTAAAAACATTGAATCAAAAAATGTTGATTCAATAAGAAAACAATTGTTGAAGAAAACAAACGTTTGCTTAAACTCTAATCATGGTAAAGTGGAAGAAAGTAGTTTGGTCTGATGAGAACAAAATGCAGTTTTTGCATCACCACAAACACATCATTCCCACTGTGAGGCATGGTGGTGGCAGCATAATGCCGTTGGGAAACTACAGGGAAATTTGTTTCCATCTGCTAGAAGACTACGGCTTTGGAAAACATTTATTTTCCAGCAAAATGACGACCCGAAGCATTGAGCTAAAGCACAGATGGAGGTTCTGGAGTGGCCCAGTCAAAGCCCAGTCCTCATTTCCACAGATCTCGACAGAGATGGGTCCGATTAGCAGGAGAAATGGCGTCTCTATAGTATAATAAACGCAGGTTTTGTGTTTTCCCACAACCTTTTCTTAATAAGTGCACCAAAAATGAACCAAACTGTTTGCACCACTTAGCATTCAAGACATTTTGTATCTAGCAAGAGCAAAATTACATCTTTCTGTTTCTGCAACTCTGGTTCAGGGCCGCCACAATCAGCAATAAATCAATTAAACGGATGATAAATTAAAACGAGCTCGGTAATTTCCATTGAATGATTCGTTGTTTTTCTCCAAAAACTGATGCTAAAAGTCTTCAGTCTGGTGCTTTGGTCTCAACTAGCTCTTTTTTGAAGGACAATTTTGTTTACAGAGACTTCTTAATTCATTTTATTTTGTTGTTTCTGTTTTGTTTATTATTTTGGATATTTAAAATGTCTTCCAGTTCTTCAGAATTTAAAGTTTAATGACCTTTGAGAGTGTGTTCTTCCGTTATTATGCCACTAAATGATGCATCACTGCAAGAACACAAAATCTTACCCAGTATTTTTGGTTTAGTTTCTAGTGTAAATATCTTAGCACGCTTGAAACAAAACTAAATTAGATTACAAGTATCTTTTCAGGAAGATATAGGAGCTTGTTTAAAGTCAATAATTTCTAAATATTGATGAAAAATTATTTGTTCCATTGGTAGATTATCTCACTTATAACAAGATGGTACTTTTTCATCAATAATAAGGAATTTTTTCCTCCATATCTTGCTAAAACAATAGTTTTAAGTTCATTTGTTTTATTTACAGTGTATCAAAATATTTGCACTAGAAATTACTTGGTAAAATGTAGTTTTTTTTGCAGCGACAGACATAAAGATTGATCAATCTGAGAGTGAAGACACATTCTAGAAAATGTGTCTGTCCAACAGCACAATGATCCAAACTGGATGTGGAGTAGATCGAATCTGTGGCCTACTTAAAGCCCTGGTCTGTGGGAAGACATCACACAACTGAACTGGACTCTACCAACATAAAAACAACCAAACCAATAACCATTCCTTCTCCACTTCAGTTAAATATCCCACAATCCTTTGCTGCAGCACTATCACTACCACACAAACGGCAACAAGATGGAAATAAACATTGATGGTTGTAGTAAAAGCAATATATTAAATTACTTTTACCGTTGTCTTCTGCTCAATTTTGATGTTTTTCTTTATTTTTTTTGAGACGTGAACCGTCTGTGTGAACGGTTCCGAAGCGACCCACAAGCGCAGAAGAAGAAAGTTGACGTCACACAGTAATAACGGATCGATTAACATTTTGATATGCAATGGGAACCAACAGTATTGTCACAAATTCTTAAGAGAAAGGAAAATAATAAAAAGAACTAACAGATTAAACGCATCTGGCTTCTTCTGCTGCAAAAATAAAATGCGACCCGACAGCTCTGACTGCAGATGCTTTGAAAACAATCGGTATCTGAATTAGCACCTATACAGAGGAGGCTCCAATCTGATTTTGATCGGAAACGAGCCGTTCAGACTTCAGTGAAAAAGCCAAAAAAAAAGCAGATTTGAGTCGTATTTGCCTGCAGTGTAAACACAGAGTCAGAAGAGAGGTTGAATATTTGCCAAAAAGTGAGAAAACCACTGAAAACAGTACCAGGATTTTATTTTCTGAACCACACAAAGAGGAAGTCCACCCTTCCAGGTGTCTCACCTGATTGGTGGCGTCTTTGTTACAAACCTTCATCCAACTCCAGACCTTAAAACGAGGATCTTTAGGAATAATGTTCAAAGTTTCAGGCTGCTTTTCTTCACTGCGGCCAACTTTGCTCTTCTGAATTTGCCACAGTCTGATAATCAGTAATTATGTCCAGATAACACTCTTGTAACTTTGCTGCCCTTCAAAATTTTATTGCCCCCAGTCGCATGAAATCGCAAACTTCTGCCTGAAAACTATAGAAGCATTTCCTTGAAATATAAGCTCCTTAATTAAACTTCCGCTCCAGTACACAACGCAGGTCAGTACTTGGACATTTAACTAAAGCAATCCATCCTTACCTAAACAATTAGCTGCAGAGCATAATGCTCCTAATTAATAACTGAATAACCCCAATAAAAAAAGTTGCGTAATTGATGATACAATTAACAAATACAAGTTTTTTTTACAGTAAACTGTCCTTTTAAAAGTGCGCAGGGCTATAGGACAGCGCCGCATTCCTCAGTGACTCTTAATGGACATTAAACATGGAGCTGAAGAAATACACGAGCACAATTGAGTTAGCGGGCACTTACAGGGCAGAAGGCTTGCCCCATACATTTGCCTAACAACACATAAATGTCACAAAATTACATGTCATTATTGAACAGATCATATGGATTCCACTTATTGTTGCCTAATGGCCCCTTTTTGTAAAAACGAATGTGGTTTAAGGATAATGCAGAGGAGGACGCTGGGCTGTCTTGTCCATCCTTCCAGGGAAAAGAAGAATCTGCCTTATTCAGTTACATTTCAAACCTCAATTTCCGCTTGTGGTCGGCTCGTTAAGGCTGACGGCCATTAATGACAGACACTGAGGCTTCTTGGCCAAGCAGAGAGCCACCGAGGGGGGGAAAGTGGGAGAAAGACGCCCTCTGCTGGCTTCAAGGTGGAAGTAAAACAATGTGAAGAAGGCCAGCCTGATTTCAACCACATAAATAAACAATCAATTAGGGGATCATTTTTATTTCAATAAAATCACTTTTCAAAAATATGTCACTATTATTCATCACTTCTATTATCGTTTTAGGGTTTTTATTTGTTTAGTTATGTGGAAAAACGTGAGAAATCTTAGAAATAAAAAAAGTTTGGCACAAGATAATTTAAGTATAATTTGCCTTTTATTTTGCTTTTCCAGACTCAGGCTGGTGCACAGATCCTCTTAGAGGTAGAAACACTGAAACTTATTCAAATGTTAAAAAAAAACAATATATATATGAAACTAAAATAAGTTAAAAATTAGATGAAACATCCCAGTACTAATGGAGTGTGTTTAGGTACATAATAGAGTAATTAAGGTGATCTAGGAGGTATTTATGGCTATTTATAGAGGACAGGTTCATCAGGGATGCTTACGGAGGAGCCATAGGGGACCTAAAAGGAGCAGCTGGAGACACCAGATGCTTTGCCAATCAGGTTGAACCTGAAGGAGGAGCAGGAACGGTGCGGTACAGTCAGCTGCATCGGCCACTTTTACAACGGAAGCAGATAAAGCAGCGAACCAAACCACATCAACTTCAGCCGTAAATGAGGTTGACCCTAACCCTAATGACATCTGGTTGTTATAAAACAGAGCAGCAAAGAAACCCAGAGAATATCTTTACCCAGTCATGAAGTCTTAGATATATTTGTTGATTTGAGTTTATAGATTTGCTAGAAAAACACAAGTGTTGCTTTTTCTCCTGCATGTGTTTTCACTCTGAATGTATTTTAATTTCCAAGTTCAATCACTGTCGGAGTGAGCTGGACTGAACCACGTCAGACGAAAAGGAGGGCGGAGACAGATTCATAAAAACAGACTCTTTATAAATCCGTCAGACTACATGAGGATGATCAGACTTTATCGAGTTAAAAAACGGAGGAAGAAAAACTTAAGCTTGCACCAATACATTAAAAAAATTATCCTCACGTGAGTTTGCACACTTAATACCTACGTTTAATATGTTTTAATGTCAATTAAAATTAGTTATTAAGTGTTTATAATTGCAGTCTGTGCCATTTTATACCAACGGAAGATTAAGAACACAATTCTCAAATTAAGAGGCAATAAATTTAATTAAAATTACTTAGTGCAGTCGCTCAGCAACCATAAACAGCCACTATATTAACTTGAGACGGAGTCGTCTCCTCCTGCTGTTAAACATTTGTCCAGACAACATGCAACATGCCACTCCTAGAAATGGGAGCCACGTCCAATTGAAATGGAAATTGTGTTGCATTTAATTTTTTGGCAGCTGCTCCTGCGCGATTCACAAAAGGCCGGTAGAAGGCTAATTGTTCAAATTAATTTGTGTAAATGACTAAGCAAGAGATAACAGAATTACATCTGCACTTCCTTGGCACGGGTTCAGCAGTGACGGCCTCGACAGGCAGCTGCACGCAGACGGCTTCCTTGCCAAAAATTAAAAGCCACAAAACATTAATTAATGGACTTTTTGTTACATTAATCTGCACCAAAAAGGTTTACAGGGAGCAAGATTGGGGGGGAGCAGGAGATCAGAGCACAGAGGTAGGCGGTGTGCATAATTAGAATAAATTATTTTCATTAAACGTTTTTAAGAAGGTCCCTTCCTTTTTTTTTTTTTTTTTTTTTTTTAGAGACAGTTTAAGTAAAATTAAAATTCAAACAAGGAAAGCTGGTGTTGGTGACAGCCTCATTAATCAGCTCCCTGTTAAAGTTACAGCATGTTGAGAAACCTCCAGGCTGAACGACGTCCAGGTCAAGTAACTCAGGACTCCTGCGTCCGGCTGCAGCGCCAACAGAAACGCCGGCGCATCAATCACCTGGACTCTGGAGCCACCGCTGCTGCTGCTCGCCCTGAACTGATGGAGCGGCCCTTACTTTGCACTTGTCAATTTGGAGCTTTATCTACACGCTCAAGGCTAATGAGCCATCTTAAACTCGTGATGGCCGCGATGTAAATGATCCCAAGTAGCTCTCTGTCTGCAGTCTGCAGGAAGCCGGCTGCAAAGGAGAGGAGCTGGAGGTTCCAAAACTTTTACAGTCAGGCCGAGGAAACTGATTTAAATCGTCAAATATGCTGCAATCCTGCACCTCTACCTATACAATACACACATGATGCTTTCAAATAACAATGAACCTCTTTCCAAGGATTCAAACTGCAAATATCAGAGCTGAAATGCGATGAGACTGAATGAATGTCTCTGCATCTGGTGTAAGTTGGACATGCAAGTATAAAATTATTAGCATTAAAGAAAACAATATATCACACACACACACAATCAAAGCTGGTACTATAATTGTGTGAAAACAATTACATTAATCTGCACAGAAGGTCAGCCAGACCATATTTTAATTGTATTTCTACTCTAAAAATAGTTGAGCTATGGGTTTTCTTTCTTTCTTCTTATTTATTTGCAGTTTTTGCTTAATTTCACAGACAGTAGTCAATGTTTTACAGCACTGTTGTGGATGGAGTGGAAGATGTTTATGTATTTTTGGCTGGAGCTGCAAAGTGTAAGTTCTTACGGCGATAAGAGAAAATCTGTGGCACTGAGTCACAAATTTTTCTGTGGAACAAAATTCCAAAAATCCCAGATTTTTCCAAAATACTCCAAAGAAAATGCAGTTTGGGAAGATGAAACTCCTAGCTGACACACTATTGGCTGAAATCTGCAAAGCAGCCAATCCAGAAGCTGCATTTATTTTTATTGGTGCTGATTGGCTGAGCAGAAATGATGAAGATGTTAGCTTCTGAGCTAACATGGTTTCTACTGTCCATATTAATGCATATTGAGGTATATTTGGTGTTTGATAGATTAAAATATATATTTATAAACGGTTTTTTAGGTAAAACCATGTATTCAGGTATTTGTGGGAAAACCAGGGCAATCAAGAACCCGGCAACAGACATCCTTTGTTAGCATTTTATTTATTTTTTCTCTTCATTTTGTTGTTCATGATGACCTGAGCTGCCTTTGTGAAAAAGATCTTAGCCTAGGTATTTTACTTGGTAAGGAAAAGCGCCAAACTTACCAGAATTTCAGTCAAGAAACACAAATTTATCAATGAAGACAGATAAATGTAAGTACTGAGAATTTAAGTATAAAGTCTGGTTTATAGTCTTTTACCTTCTGGTTTGACTAAACAGTACCATCTGCTGCCTTTTAGAGTTCCTGAGCTGTGGAAATAGCCTTCAACACAATTTATGCACATAATCTAAACAAGACAGAAAACGGGAAACTCAGAACAATTAGCAGAGGCAACAAAAAATCCCTGATGCCAAAAGCTCACTGAAACTTGAAATCAACCTTTTCTAATCAACCTGAGAAGATACATTCCTCCACAAAAATCATTTTTCAAACTCCAATTTTCCACAAACATACAATGAACATAAACACCCTGCGAAGATGCAGATTCCTCATCTGCGTCTTTTTCCTGCTATCAGTTCCAGGGATATTATTAGCATAAATTATAGCGGTAACTCGTGCTGGGAGGCAGATAAAAATGCGCGTTTGAGTATCTATTTAGCTCTGCAAAAACCTCATTGCTTCCAGTTCATGATCAGCCATCCCAAAGAACTATTTTATGCCCGACTTGCCTGATGCATGACAGCAAGACTGGAGGATCATTTCTTTAATCCCTTCTCCTCCTCCCCAAAGAGAAAATCCAACTCTCTCAGACTTGGTGTCTAATTTCTATGGTTGCTCTGTGAAACGACACTGCAAAAACAAAATCCTACCAAGGATTTTAGGTCTGGTTTCTACAGCAAGTATCTTATTACACTTGAAATAAGACAAAACTAACTTAGAAGTAACTTTTCATCAATATAAAGGGATTATTTACTTAAAACAAGCCTCTATATCTTGCTGAAAAGTTACTTTTAAGTTAGTTTTGTCTTATTTCCAGTGCATTAAGATATTTGCACAGAAAATCAGACCAAAATTACTTGGTAAGATTTTGTGTTTTTGCACTGAAGCTGGTTTAAATTGTACACATCTTACGACGGCTCCTTTGTGCAGAAACTAAATTCAACTTTATTTTTTTAAATATTTTATTAATGAAATGCACTTTTTAAAATTTGATTTATTTTATTTCAAACTGGTTTTTAAAAACAAGAAAACAAGAAATGAGTAGGACAGAACAAAATAAATACTTTCTGTGTGAAAAGGAATAAAAAGAAGTGAACATTTATCTAATCTTGCCCCTTAATTTAATAAAATATAATACTTACTGACTCAATAATTATTAATATGCAATTAAAGCCATGTTATAACATTAATGTGTCTCATCAGTGAACTGGGTTAAGGAGCCAACAAATAAATTATATTAAAAAGACAAAATTATTACAAACTAACTCATAACAAGACAAGAAGATTTACGTATAACTGGATGAATAATTGCCAACTTCTTGCCAATGTTCACCTATAAATTCTTCATAATCTGTGTTATTTTATGTATCTGTGTATAACAAGGATACATGTTATGTAAAATAAAAAACCTAATGATAATGATACTAAGATAACAATAATTAGCTACTAATAATGGTGATGGTACACAGAATAAACAAAGGAAAAACTCCTAGTTGTGTCGTAGCATCGTAGCTTTGCATTTATTTTTAAACTGGTAGATGTTTGGGCATTGTTTTAGCTCCATATTCAGTTCCCTTTAAGTTGTGTCCACCCTCAATTTCTCAAAACTTTTCCTGAAGATGTTTAGGTAACAGATTATAGTAAAATGTAATGATTCATATGTTTCGCCCCACAATTCTGCACAGAAATGTAGATATAAATGAGTCACTGAGCTTCTGCAGAGCTCAGTCTCTTTGTGAGTCTTGTAAAAGCATCTGAACCAAAACTACAAGTGCCTTTGTTGGTGTTTTGGGTCGAACCGTTTCTTTCTCAGACCCAGCAGCAAGTACATGTAGTTTCCACTATTAGGACCTAAAATGTTCATATGTTACGAAGCTCCAAACTTAGTTTGAATCCACATATTTATTGGTGCATCATCTCTGGTTCCGTCTCTTTGCACCATCACCATTTTTCCCTCACTGACATCCAGACAGCTGTTGCTTCCATCTTCCTCATTTTTCTTCTTCGTCTCGTATTTTGCTAATACACCGAGCCTTCTCCTCCTGCTCTCCTCCTCCAGATACATATTCGCTCTTGATTGTAGCTGCCAATTAGCCGGCGAGGCTGTGGCAGTTCATCCATCTGACTTAAAGGTTTCCCCGCCACTAATTTTGACGGCCGGGTCAAGTAGCGGCGGGGCCCATTAAGTGGAATAATGAAGTCCTCAGTGACTGATCTGCAATGACTTCAGAGTGCTATTAATCCCTTAAAGAAATCATCTCTTTATTTTTAATGTTTGCCTTTTAAGTCGTCCAGCCAGCTGTTCAAACGTCTCATTTATCCAAGACATAATAAACATCATCTGCACAAGTTTCTGTTGTTATTTTTCTGTTTTTACTCTAATTTATTTCTATTCTTTCTCATCCCTCCTCCTTTCTTTTACCACATAATTCACTTTATATACTAACTCTTCATAAAATCAACTAAAACCTTTCCAAATATTATTTTGTTCACATCCCCTAAACTTAAAATGTCCAGCCTTAATGCCTTTCTCTGGTCAGATGGAGAGCATAAGGAGCTCAAAAAATGCCTAGTGTCAGTGTGGAACCAGTACTTCAGAAAAATATATGTTGTGCTTCTGGTCTCTCTCATCTTTTTAAGTGAGAGAACTGAATACTCTTTTTCCCTCACTGTGTTTTGTAAGCAAAATTTCTCCACTTTAATTACTCCAACAAAAATCCTCACTACCCAAAAACTGATGAAAATGTTGACACTACCGTATTTTTCAGACTATAAGCAGCTCGTTTTTTCCCCACGCTTTGAACCAGGCGGTTTATAGAACCGGTGCGGCTTTTATATCTACGTTTCCAGATTTTTTTCTTTTACTTTATAGATGCGTCTTATAGTGAGGTGCGCTCGATAGTCCAGAAAATACGGTATTTAAACGTTTCGAGCAATGCTGAAATTGATTGTACAGAAACATCACACACGGTAAGACGTCTGAAAAACCAGAAAGGTAAACTCATAACTTGAAAACACACTTTCCAAAACTTCAGTGATCCAGTGCCGCTCAGAGAGTTGGGACCTTAAAGGGTTTTAATCCAGTTACTAACCACTTAATAACTTTTTAAATAAGCTTTCCAGAAACCTCCCCACCAAACTGTAGAAACTGACCACAACAATCTAATCTGACAGATTTCTGTTGCTTCGGATTCGTTCGGCTCTCAGCTCACCGCTGAACAAACACCAGTCAATTTACTCATTTTGCATCCAATCCTCGCCGATGATTATGAGGCGCTTTTCTGTGGCTGATGGAGAGATTAATCTTGCTTTGATAGAAATATGTCAGATTGTGATTTATCACTGCAGACAAATCTGCGCTGGAACGTCTCTCCTCCTGACAGCTTTATCGGCCTAGGAGCGTCCCAAAATGTCACCTGTTGTTCGCGGAGTGACCTTCTAATTTTCTAATTCAATTTCAACACCCGCGTCTCCCCCTCCATATCATGAACGAGTAATAACAATTACGCAGCGTGACTGGCTCAAAAACCTGCAATTCTCCTACTTTAAATCACAACTCAAGTAGTCTTTTATTAGGCTGCCTGGTTAAATCAATCTAAATCTAAGCATAATAACTCTCTAATCAGGTGCTGGGGAGAATAATAGGTTGTCACGCTCGAGAAAAAATAGGCAATCATGGAATGTTTTCTTTAATTAGGCCGACTAAAGTAGAAGGGCACGGCGGCGGTGCGGGACACATTCATCATAGCCAAGGTGGGAAATTACTTCAATTACTCAGGAAGGGGAGAGCGGAGTGAATTACAGAAGTCGGAGAAGCAGAAGAGAGGAGATCGTGATCTGCAGGGAAGTCCGCATGACACCGAGGGCAGAGGAGGTAAAAAAATGTAGAAAAGGAGGAAAACAGTGAGGTAAGATGGAGGAAACCTGCTGGGAAAGTATCAAGAGATTAAACATGAATCGGAAGACAGAAAATTATACAAAATTTTCTAAACTTCTTAAAAGTTTTTCACCTTGTGAGAAGGTTTCAGTAAAAATGCAGCAGCAGAACCAGAACATAAGAAGGTTTGGATGTAATTTGGTCGCCATGCTGATCAGAAATGGGATTAAAAATAAACTGATTCAAGAAGATTCAAGCTAAGCAGGTCCAAATCAAAGCTGACTTCACTCAGGGATTCTGCAGTTTTCACCAGCTCCAATGTAAAACTTGGAGTTGGTTTACTCCAAATCCAAGATGGAGTTGGACTAAATTTCTATTTGAAAATTCTATAATTTGCAAATAGAAATTCTAATGAATTTTCTATAATGAAAATTCTACAATTTTCATTATAGAATGGAAATTCATTATAGAATTTCCATTCTATAATGAATGGAAATTAAGTGCTGAAATGTATGATGTCCAAACACATTAGAACTTCTTTATTTTGCTAAATATCTGTACTAGTTTGTTCTAAATCTCATACTGCAACCAAGTTTGTCAAACACCCAAAACAAGAGGTGTGAGAAAAAAAATAATACAAGAAAAACGGCAGTAAACATATAAAAAATACGCCACTGTAAATTAAGTATCAGGGTTTTATAGGAATTAAAAACATGGAAGGACAGCAGAAGAAGAGCAGTAAACAGGATTTATTGATACAGCTTCCTGTTCTTTATAAGGCAGATTTTAAGATTTGAAGGGTTCATATAAGCTGCTAAAATGATTATTCAAAGGATCTTGTACTTCCTACAGGCTCTTGGATGTCCCATAAATCAAATAAAACTGTAGAAAGACAAGAAAATAAGAAAAATGCTTCTAACTTTTCACTGTTTTTTAATTCCACTCAAATCTGAGTGTAACCCCGCGTTGAATTGAAAATGGATATTTTATTCTATTTTGCAGCATTCTGTCCATCTCAAAGTTTTCAATTTGCTGCACAAATAAACTGACTTTGTCAAAATATTTCAGTTTCTTTGGGTTTTTTCATTAAAAAAACACTAATTATTACACAGTTTGACATAAAAGACAGCATTTTAGATTAAATTTTACTTCTTATCTCAAAAACTTGACAAATTAAACAAGTTGTTTCGCTGTTTATCCTGTTCAATGTTGCTTACCTCACCTTTCTGAGAGTCCAGCGGTTCTTGGAAACCGTAGCTTTTGTTTTCCTGCATGAGATTTTCCAGTATTCACTCTCCAAAGTCAGCGTGTCCGGCATCCCTTCATGGAGGACTAATCCTGTCAAAATTGACAATAAATAAATAAATGAGGTAGCAAATACATCCATAAATGAGAAAATAAAACTGTAGATAAACAAATAAGAGAAATAAATTTGAAAATAAATGAGTATTATTTTCACAATAATTTAGTTATTTCCACATTTATTTATCAACTTTTACTTTTCCTCACACTTTTTTACCTGAAGGTACTGAGGTGGGTGTTTCTACCACTGGCCTGAGCCGTAATCAGATCCCAACAAATCCACACAAAGTTTCTGGAACTTTTCCAGGAAAAACGAACAAAAATGTTCAATTTCTTCATTTATTTATTTTCAATTCTTGCAGGATTAATCGTCCATATACTTTCGCTTGCATATTTTTTCCCAAATCATAGTTTAGCTTCACATTCCTAATTTTACCTTTAATTATATTACATGGACATCAGTTTACATCTCGTTAACTTACATTGATTTTCCAGGTTAAATTAGCTTATACTCTTAGCCTACAAGTGAATTATTAGCTTATTCACTTGTTTAGCGTAGCATAGCTTATCTTAGCTAAGTTATGTTTAGCGAAGCATATCTTAGCTTAAGCAAAAACAATAATTTTACATAAATATCAATAAAATTATGGGCAACCCTGAGCATCCTCTTCATAAACGATGGTAGAAAAACAGTGTCTTCAGTCAGAGGAATCTTCAAATTCGCTGCAATACAGACTGCTATATAAGATATTTCCTGCCTACAGCAATAACCATCTACAATAACTCTTTGAATTATCAGAACGTCTGTAAAGAATGGTTTAAGAAAATATTTACCCAAGTTGTAGTCATAGTATCTTTACACTACAGACCTTCTGAGGATGACAAACCTGCTTAAATTACCAATTAGTCATATCTTTTCTAGTCAAATCTTTCCAATAAAAGTAGTTACTTTTCTTATAGCTTGATATTTTTGTTGCAGACCATAAAAAAACCTATAAAGGTGTCCAAATAACCAAAAATAAAACATTTTATCCCCTTTCAAACAACTCAGTGGGTGGCTAATTAACCTGCTAGTTCCATCCAGTCTGAGATTAATTCAAACAATAAGTGATGGCTACCAGCATGACCTTTGGATTAGTACTTCACGGCTCATGTTTTAGCTCAAACCTGACCCAGAACAGTCCCAGAAGAGCAGTTTGTAGTAGATGATGGAGAGGCCTCTGTCAGGATGACGCCAAGGTGGTAATCAGACCAGGACTTTCCTCTCAATCGATCAATAAAAGGACTGCAGGGTGTTCACGTCTTTCAGCTCAGCAGGATTATCAGGTTGGAGGTATCCATCATGAGCTGAGAGGTGGTCGATGGCAGAGCAGCCACAAGGTAATAAGAGGAAGGGAGCAGTGCTGCTTCTGGAAATGCGCCCGCTTTAGACGTAATTTATGAACACAAGTTTGATTGTCTGCAGCTTCTTGATGCTTATAGACACTAAAATGTTTTAAGCTAATTTTAATAGCAGAAAAAGATAACCTCGATAAAAACAAGATGCAGTTGTTTGTGAAAGTAAAACTGTATCCAAATGATTTCAAATATAGTTGCACTTTGGAGTGGTCTAGTCAAAGTCCAGCTGAGATAACCTTGAATGAACACAATTCTGCAAAGAGGAGTGGGTCAAAATTCATCCGCAGTGAAGTAAAAGGCTGAATACAAGTTACCACAGTTGCTATTCACAAACAGAGTAAAATCGTTTTAAGAATTAAAACTTATACACTGCATAATCAGTCAAGTTTATTCGTACAGAACATCATTAAAGCACAGAAATACAAGGTCCTATTTACATTTTGTCAAGTGCCGCCGTTACACATCAAGATGTTGAAGCAGAAACAGAAGAAAGCTGGAATACATTTTCCTAAAACTACCAGTTCTCCTCTCATTTAGCCGCCGTCACTTTTCATTAACCTTTCCTCCTCTTCGCTCCACCTTCCTCACTCCCTCCATCCTGCCGTATCTTCTCCCCCGTTCTTCAATCTACTTCCTCCTCTCCCTCTCCCTCTCTCTCTCTCTCTCTCTCTCTTCTTTCTGCCTGACTGACCACAGGGCTCCATCATCATCGTCGTCTTCACAAAGCCGTCCCAATTATTGCTATAAAGGCAATAAATCACTTCAGCTTCCATCCACTGTTATTGATGAATGACCACTTATTTGTCATCTAATGCAGTGAAAAATGATGAGCCGGGCAGGCAGGCAGGTTTTCTGCCCCCAGTTCTGATGTGATCCAGGACAGCAGTGATGGATTGTATCCTTAAACTGTTGTTACATGTTTAATGTGGAGCTCAAGTCTGACATCTCACTTAGTCTGCGTTTCTCTACGTGAAGACATTCTGCATTCGCGGCGCTGCGGAGGAAAGAAACTCTGTCGTCGATTCTTTGTCCTGTTGATCGACCAGTGTGGGCCTGACTGGATTCAACACTCAGAAAGATGGCCGCACTTTAACTCCAGAACAGTTTTTGTAAAAGGATTAGGAAGAAGATCATTTTATTCATTTCAAGCATTCTTACTGCAAGATATTTCTCTTTTAAGACTTGACATGCGTGAAAAAGGAGCAGAAAAAATAAAACTCTTGTTCAAACCTGTTGCTTTCTCGGTTTTTTCTGGTTGCATACGTTAAATTAACAATATAAGTTGCAAACAACGTCATTCTCCTTATTCTCCATAATTTTACTCCGTGCACCTAAATGCACATTTGCCTTGAAGTAGTTTTACGTACTTTTGTTTGAGTCACAAACAAAAGTTTAGTTTTGGCTTTATATGTACATAGATTTGTACACAAATTTAAAAAT